>NC_140535.1:31318525-31616025 GCF_057382185.1 Mchenga conophoros | reverse complement strand
ACTGTTCATAAACAATCTAAAGACCCTGCACCTCCAACTCCCCACCTCCCATTTCAATCTAGCACCTATAAGATGTGTCAAAACACGCCCAATAATCCATGACAGGCTGAACCCCGCAACACACAGGAAACAAAAGATCCACTGCCACCATCTCTGTGCCAGCCACCGCAGGAAACCCCCAGAGGTCCCGTACCCACGCCCCAAAGGGTCAGAGCCATTTTGGTGGCAAAATGGAAGCACTTAGACAATATGAGGCAGGTGGTTTCATCGTTCATCGTAGAAGATGTCATCATATATTATGATGCCTTGGAACATGGTTAGGTTAAAAACATGACCTCAGGCAGCACAAATTGTGCAAATGTGTGAAGAGAAGAGAAGAGAACGAGGAGGTTAGTTCCCATTGGTTTCCAGTTAGGGATCTAAACATTGCACAACTTCTGTAACTGGAGTCCCAAACACACAGACAAAAACACATACGCCCCTCCCTGTATGGCCTGAACCTGGAGAAGCAAAAGGACTCCCTCAAAAGGAGGGAGGAAAATTGACAAAATTGAAAATTGTTCAGTGTCAATGTGTGTTTGAGAGAGAACTATCGAGGCCGAAGCGTTGGCTTGCATTCCCTTCATATAGACAAACGTGACCATGCACACCTGTACACACAAACACACACCATTCTTTCTCGGCTCACCCTCCCTTCCTTCTCATTTTTGCACCTCCTCCTGACCTCCCTTACTTTGTGTTGCAGTGGCTGCGTTGAAAAGGGTGGGGCTTGGTTAATAAGTGACAGATATGAGATGGGCAGTTGGGCGGAGGTTGGCTGGCGAAAACAAAAAAGTCTGTTTCAAATTCAAATCGACCACAGACCATTCACAAAAGGAGGTTTCAAAGAATTTGAGATCTGAACTGTGACCCACTGTGGCCGTAACCTCGGCAACCCACAGTTACAGGTATATGACCTCCCACCTGTGACGCGTTTAAGTTGCACGCCATACCAAGAGTGTTTGGTCTGGTCAGGGCATTTTATTTTGACGCTCAATGCCATTCTTGTACAATCCTCATTTGTGTAGCTTGAAACGTTGCATTGACAAGTTGCATCACCGTTAGAGAATGCATTCAGTGGAAATGCAAGGACTGCCATGAATGGGCGCAATCAGAGCGTGGAAATTAAAGCCACACCCAGTCTATAACCCAGGGTAATAGGACTCCCTGAGTGCACTGCAACAAGCATGTTACTTTTATCATAAAGCAAATAAGAGAATGAGTGAGCAACATAAGAACTTAGATTACATTGAAGTCTATGGGAAAGTTGCGACCTCAGAAAACGCCATCTTTATAAGGTTTTAGGAGGATAAAGCAGAGTATCCTTTAGTAGTGACTGACAAGTCGCTACTGTATGGGTGTGAAATGTTTCAGTCTCATCCAAACCTCACTTGCGATGATCGCTTTCAAAACATAAAAAGTTAAAATCTGACGTCTTTAACGACAATAAGTGACATCATGGTGTTCACATCCAGCTTTGACGGTGGGTCTACGGTGGTCAGGTGTCTTGAAATGTTTGGGACTGCACTGCACATGTGGATACAGCTGAATAGTGGGTCTCACTTCAATTAAATCAAGGAAGAAATCAGCTAGGAATCTCACATACAGCCATCTGAATCTGCCTATAGAATATAAAGTGAGAGGTCTTTAGTTTAATCTCCATATTAACAGCATGAGGATTTGTATTTAGAACATATCTCTACTTAATTCCTCAAGAGACTTAGACAAGAAATATTCAGTATTAATGGTTTAAATGCAATAAACTGCAAACTGAGTATAGAGCGGAGTAAAGCGAGCGAAGCCTTGCTGTGATCCTCTCTCTCTCTCACACAGCTGTGACCTTATATGTCTTCCTCCTTCTGTAACTAAAACCACTCTTTCTACTCCACGTCCCTCTTCTTCACATCCCTCCCACACACTCACAATCCCTCACTGTTCTCGCCCACTTTGTGTACAATCACCACAACACTACGTGCATTAATTAATACCTACTACGTTCAGGGCTATAGTGCAAATCTTAAACAAGGCGGATGTCCAAAACAGAAACCATGTGATCACATGATGCTTCGGCATTACATCATGGCGTGCTGACACAGTAAACATACACGCAGCATAGAAACTGCACGTCTACTTCTGCTTCACGTCGTGCTATAGAAGACAAACTTATCTCAGTCCCCCGGCCACTCCCTGACAGCTTCCCTCCCCCCACACCGACTTCAGCAGAAGGGAGACCAACGCCTCTTAAAGAGAAAGTCAAGCTCAAGTAAAACAAGTAAAAACACAATTTCTACTGAAACCATATGCTGGTAGATCCGTTTAACCCTCGGGCGAGCAAGCTCTTTTATTACTTCCATTTATATTTATCATACCTATGTCTTTCTTTTATCAATGGAAGATATACTAATGTTACTTAATGCAATTTATGCATTGTTTTCATTCACACATAAGCAAAAATCAAGCTTAGAAAAACTGTATGAACAAGTTATTTATTTAGATACTCCTGTGATTTACTAACAAAATGTTATTTCGTTCAATAATAATACCAAAAATGCCATTTAAAACTTAACTAATCACAGTACTAAAGAGTAAAATATTGATGGAGCAGTGACTGTAAGACTTCAAACAACAAAAAATGACAAAGAAATCGTAATTTGTCCTGTTTTTTGTCAAGTACTTTCTCCAGAAACGCTCACAATATTCAGGTCATGCCCAGCTGTGGAAAAATGACCAACAAACTAGAAACTGAAATAAGATCAAAGCCTGAGAAAAGACAAAAACCTGGATTAGAATGATTTCAAGACATTCACGGCAACCATTTTTATGACTAAATATCACAATCGCACATAAATGAGCCTTCAAGCTCACTTGAAACTTAAGCCCAGATGTAACTTTTGCATGCTTTTCCCTCTAGAACTGGGCGTGAATCATAGTGCACTTCATTAGTCATCTGTCTATATCACATCCAGATCTAAGACGGAAAGAAAAAAGGTGTGGGAGAAGAAGGAATGCCAGACATCAACTTTAAAAATAACTAACATTAATCCAACAGTAAGATTCGTCTTCTCCTTAAAATGTAATGAACTATGCAAATAGGGTGTGGCAAATGTTCTAAAATCCAAATATATGATGAAAATCGTGAATTATTAGAAATCAATCCATCTATCCAATGGGCGGACGGTGGGGCACACCCAATATGCATGCCTTTGGACTGTGGGAGGAAGAACATGCAAGTGGACTCAAACCCAGGACCTTCTTGCTGTGAGGCAACTACAGTGCTGCACAGTACAAGTCTGTGTATAACCTAGTATAACCAGTGACCCTACTGCAGGTATTGATCACACCGACCTGCTTTGGACAAGAGGAGTCAAGACGTTTTTGGTTTATGTAGTGGTAGAGGACAGTAACGATATGAAGGTCTAAGGTACACTGACAGTATTTTCACTACAAGGAATGGCTGCCTTACTCGTACGACTTTAACTTGTGGTATCACAAACATAGTGTCTACCTGCTTGTTTTAGACTTTGTGTGCCAGCAGCTGTACTATCTTTGACATGTCTGATGAGTCAGAGCTCAACCAAGTACCACAGCAGGATCGCTGGAAGTACTTCTACAAAAGAATGTTTTAATGAAGACTTCTGAGGAACACTTTTTCAAACTGCGATCCCTACCGAAGACTCAAGACGGCAACCTGACCATAACTGTTTCAACATGTCAATTCTCTCTGCAAGCCTCGATTTGCATGACCCTTAACTGCATTAAAAAGGAAACCCAAGAGTCGTACGAGCAGAAATATTATTTGCATGCAATTCTCACCTGTTCAGAATTAGACCACTATACTAAAATGCCAATTTACTTAAGTGAAACCTGGAATGGAAATTACAGTGCGTGCTACAACGTAGGGGTCAATGTCTAGCGTGAAATCACATCTGATATTTCTACATGTGTGGAGGCAATAAACATGCCAAGTGTATTATCCTGCCTCATAAACACACCTGTTACATCAGTGATAGTTAACAGGAGGCTTGAATGGAAGCCCTGCACAATGACTCTGTAATTACGATTTATATGGTTGTAAGATATAAACTGGGATTAGATTTTATGGCCACGCATTTGGTTTGGCTTCTTATTAGACTAAATAAATATTAGTCTACACAAGCCACTGACATGGTTTCAGATTCAGTTTTAACAATCATTAACATGACTTCAGTCAGGTAATAGTAGTGAAGTACTCACGTGTACATCATATCTGGAAAGCTGAAATATCTGTGTGGGGTCTCAGTCATCTAGGTCACGGTATTCTACAGAAGCAACTGGACTTTTTTACGTTTGTGAAGACGTTTCACGCCTCAGCCAAGAGACTTTATGAGGTGGAGAGTCCCAGGTATTTAAACCTTTTATGTCAGAACCGAACAAGACACTTGGATGAGAGGTGAGACGTAAAGAAGTCCAGATGCCTCATATTCCAAAGTGTGAATGGCCCCATTACTTACTGACACCAGATTTCACAGACTACATTCAAAAGCGATCTGAATTGCATGCAACTTTTAGCACAGTGTCTGCGAACAAACTGAACCACCAAGTACTGGAGTCTCCATGGGGTCGGTTCTGTGTGGCCAAGTTGGACAGTTAAATGGGTTTGATAGCTCGATATTTGGCTTGATGATAGTAGGATTAGTAGGATTTGTAAAATCGGTGAAGTGCACAAGTCTTTGCAAACGCAAGTAATGTCAAGTCAAGTGTCTATCTGGTTATAAAAAGAAGAAGTAAGACCTAGCTACAAACAGTCACTGGGATGTCTGCTAATGCCAGTTATGAACAGAGAAGAGTTCGTACCTAAACATTTGTCCTATCTAACTTGATCACTTGGATCAAAGTGGGAGGAAGGTCGAAGCAGCAGCTAAGGACTATTTCTCCAACAATAAGATCCAAGTAAATGGTGACGAGTAAAACGTGTCTAATGGCTTCAATGTGTAAAATAACTATCTATTTTTCTCAGGACACAAGAAAAAAACAAAAGAAAGCTGTAGAAAAAAGTTCAAATGTTTAATGTAGCTGGAGAACAAAATGACAAAGGAATAAATCAAAAGAAAAATCTGCATTCATCAGTGTTGAGTCATGATGTTAGCTGGGTACACACTTCCCATCAGGTGAAGAGCTTCACAGCCAATAACTCAACTCATAAAAGCAGAGGACTCACTTTGCTTTGTTAAACTTTTCTTTTTCTCTATTATCAGTTTTGATTGGCTCCTTCAAAATAAAAGCTTTAAACATCTTCCCGTTTTTGTTCAAAAACAGGAAATGTAATATTTTTCTTAGCTGTTTTTATGTCATTCTATCTAATTGTGGTTTTTTGCATCAATGAAATATGCAAACAAACAAACATAAACACATAAAGATGCATCAGCACACTGGCCTTGGCACCAGTACAAAACAAGTCAAAACTTTTGCTTCAGCAAAATGAAAAAGTTTGAATAGCAAACAAACTATATTGGATTTAATAAAAGATTTTTAACATTCGTGCACTTTTAACCTCCTAAGACCCGAACTCTTCCACGGCATGCATTTTTCATTTCTCTTTGATATTTGGGCTGATTGGGGCCCGATGAATATAAAAACAAAGAATTACCAGATTTATTTTTTTTTTACCTTATTTTTGTTTTTATGAAAAATAAGAGCCACATATGAGGATATTTGTTTAAAATTCTGATAGAACAGTAGCAGTATAATGTCCTCGTAAGTGGATATCAGGCCCTTGTAGAGCAAAATTGAGTATTTTGGTCTAAATAACCCAAAATGTGACGTCCACATATGTGGACGGCAGGTCCTAGGAGGTTAAGGTAAGAAAAACTACTCAGTTAATCAATATTATATTGCATTGTGACATTATATCAATAAATAAATGTTTACTGTAACCACCTCAGCCACTCTTTGTGTTTGAAGTTTCTCGGCTAAAACTGTCATGTCATTTCTTTGATGTCTTAAAAAGAAAGTGCTGCAGGCAGTTTGTACTTGGCTCTGAGAGATCTGAGGAATCCCGCGCCGCTGGTTCACAAGACGCACTTCCCAAGAAGAGGCGTTACTGTAACTGTACACTGTATGCAAATACAGCTACACGACTGAATCGCATACGTCAGCCTGCACTTGTGTTACATAAACATGTGAATTCTGTGGATTTTAGTTGGTTTTTTTATTTGTTTATCATTTTTTAAAAATCTCACATTTACCATCTTATTTGTAAATAATTTTGATGCCGTGTTTTTAAACATCACACCTTGGTTGCAATATAAATCAGGTTTGTCTGCCTGTCATTGTATTAAAAAAATGTCTTTGCAAAGTTGTGAACGGATCACCCGAGACAAATGCTAATGCCATGAACGAACGTGGCCTTAGACAATGTCTTATCTAACCACGGAGCTCGGATCGAAGTGCAAAAAAGTCAAAAAAGAAAAAGCTGACAGCTGTCGAATAACTGAAAAGTTCAAAATTAAAATAGCAGGCTGTAGAGGAAAAAGAAATGAAGCAATAAATCATAAACTCCGGAAGCGTCAGGGAGTGGTGAGCCGTCGTGACTCCAGTTGGGAACATTTATTTTCTTTAAGGTGAAAAGCGTTGCAGATAATAACTTCATTTCCTTCATCCCCAGTGCCAAAAATAAAAGCAGACCAAAGAACATTTTGATGATTCACTCTCATTGAACACAACAATTTTTCTTAATTTTCGCTTTTCTCTGTCATCATTTCTGTATGGCTCCCTTAAAAAAAAGAAAAACACAGCCTTTTAGCACATTCCTGTGTTCATCATTAAGAAACTCAGAGCTTTGTGCACTGCTTACTCTAAGTTGCACCTTTTATGACACGCAATGTCACTTGAGCTTTTGTTAATACAAAAGAATAGCTTGTTAAATATTCCAGCATGTTTATAAGATAAGATAAGATAAGATAACCTTTATTAGTCCCACACGTGGGAAATTTGTTTTGTCACAGCAGGAAGTGGACAGTGCAAAAGTTATGAGGCAAAAATTAGAATACAATAAGAATAAATACAGTACACAACTGTACAGAATAGAATAAAATAAAATACTATATACAGTAGAATAAAATAAAATAAATATACAATAAGATAAAAATAGAATACAAATACAAATACTATATACAACTGAGTAAAAATACAACGATGACAGAAAGGATTATTGCACTTAGTATTATTACTGTGTTTCTGTCTCAGCTTGTGACCGCCGCTTCTGTTTATTGATGCGTTTAATTTGCGCTCTCATGTTGACACGCTTTAGTTTTTGCCATTTAGACACACGTTATTTGGCCTCTTTAGGAGCTCTGTTAGTTGACTCATGTTGCCACTGATTGGCTCTTTTACGACCAACAGATGCTGCTGCCTGGCATCCCGCCAAATGTCTGCAACTGCACGTTAGTTATTTGAGACCTTAAAGCCTAAAATTTGCGTTAAGATATCGGCCTCGCTTAACGTAGACCAAGCAGTGGCAAATTACTGTCCATCTCTTTCTGAGATATCGGTCAGTCAACACTAAAACACACAGTGTGTCTGTGAATAGCACAGACAAGAACTGGGTGTGTCTCCATCTGGCTGGTAGAAAGAAAGACAGAGGGAAAGAGAAGGCTGTCTAGCTGTTATCACACCACACCCTAATGACGCAAAGCCGGCCACCACTTCTCTACACGCCCTCTTCTCCGCACACACATGCACACGCTACACAAAGTTAGTGTACTCTGCACAGTTAAACACACACAGATGCACAAACCTCAGAGCTGTGGTCTGAGCACTTCTCTAAAGCTTATGCTGAATTCAAAGCGCTTACAGGCCAGAACAAACCTCAAACACAAGCGACTGTGTGCAGGCGCACACACAAACACATTTCCAGGATTTAGTTAGTTAAAACAACCAGAACGCACATCTCCCTGTCTGTCAAGCAGTCCAAACAGATGGTAGCAAACTGAAAGTCGTTCCATTTCCGCAACATTTGATGAGCATTCCTGGTCCAGATTGAGCCAGAGCCTAGAAAGGTTCACTTCAGGGCACCGCAGGATACGGTCTTCATAGGTCTACTTGGCTCCAAGCCATCAACAACCAACCATGGATTCAAACTAAGAATGAATCCAAATTCTGTGCTAACAGATTTGGGGAAAATATGCAATGCTTCATAAAATTCTACCATCTTCCTGCACAGAAATTTGTTCTAAAAATCACAAGCAATGTAGAACATATACAGCTTCTTAAACCAGTGTGGGTTCATTTTATATTTACACGTCTAACACAACCAATCAATTGTCAATCAAAACAATCAATTTAGATAACAAGAACATAAATCTGTATCAAATAAGGTATCAGTAACTCATTGTCCTCACTCCAGTTTGTGAAAGGAGTAACCTCACAAAGATCCATTTTAAACCAGTACAAACTTAGCCATCTATGTGGGCACGCGTAATCACGTGTAAGAATTTAAACAACTTTGTTATTCTGTAACTTCTAGTCATACCACAAGAGAAAAGGTGCAATGAAGACAAAGGAAAACACCACATGAAGCGAGTACCCCAGCAGCACAGTACCTGCTTCTTCTTAATGCCAATCAATCCAATCATCTGACTGAACCTTCATTTTACCAAAGTGAAGACCATCATTGGACTCACACCATCACATCAAAGCTTTCAGAGTTGACTGACTGATTAAAATCAACAGTGCAGCACTTGAATGTCATTAACAGTAAGTCTCACGCTGCTTAAGAGGTCAGTTTCACAGATTACATGCTAAAACAGAAGAAATAGTTACTTATATATATATATATATATATATATATATATATATATATATATATATATATATATATATATATATATATATATATATAAAATATTTGTTTTTAAGGATCTCCCTTATATCACACTAGAAGAGGGTGTGAAATGCTATTTCAAGTAATGGTTTATACAGCATTTACTTTTCTCAGTCCAAAAGCACTCTGCCGTGAGTGAGTGACAGAAAAAAAACATGCCACCTGCATTTTCTCCCGAACATATCTGTCCCATGAATCTTGTTTACAGTGACACTACAGAAGACAATATCCATATCGTCTTGCAGAGCCAGCTGCTGGTGCTCCAACTACGACTCCAGTTTGAAACACAATACATAAAATCACTTTAAAAGCTGCCCACTGACCTTACATTCACTATCAGCGAGCGAGGGGTTTTTTCTGTGTAAATGTGGACATATTCTTGGTCAGGTAATGTGATGATGATCAGATGCCCTTCAACCCCATTAACACTTTCAGCTTAATCTTATGTATTAAAGTGAACACGAATGCTTCCAACACATCGAGATAAAAGATCAATATCTCTTTCCCGAGTGAGGTGTGTGTGTTGAAGCTGCACTGCTATGATTATCTGATCATCTCACTTTCTCTCCATCAACATCACTAGTCTTTATGTCTCTCTGTCATTCCCACAACCTTTATCTCCAACCACACATAATTTCAGACACACCCTCCCCACCTCAACCACCAGCCTCTCCTCTCTCTCTCTCTCCTCCTTCACTCCTTCCCCTCGGCCCTGCTTTTCCCTCCCCATGTCCCCCTTTTCTTTTCATTGTGGCCTCCTTGGCAGTGCGGCCGAGGTTGCCATGGAGACGAGATTCTTTCTCCACGTTAATGACTGTGCCACGGTTGGTAGGGGGTCACTCTCCACCACCACCACCGCCGCCGCTGCATCAGGGCCTAATCTGAGGTGACACAGCCAATATCACACACACACACACACACACACACAGTGTGTCAGCACAGGCATGCACGTTGGCAAAAACTCACAAGAGGCTACTGAGAAAAATGTGCACACATAAGTGCTTGCACACAAACACACACACACACACACACACAAAAACCCACACACACAGAGCCCTCAGGCCCCACCCCTCAGCACCCACCCACCACAGCACACACGCTCATTCACATAATTCAGTCACACGTTCCCACGAGAGGCACGTATTCGGCTATACTCCACGCTCCACTAATGAACGCTCGCGCACACACACTTCCTCTCCCTTGAACATTCAGTACCAAAGCTTCTCGCCTGAGTTTTGTATTTAATAACCAGAAAAAGACTCGAGGCTATGGACTTATGACTTCTTACGTAAACATTAAGCCCCCTTTTCTAAATTCAAGACTTACAATTTTTAATGTAATCCGTTCTAATTTCAGACGTTTCAAGGGCGTAGTTCAAAAATTCGGCATTTCTAAGCCCAGAGTATGTTTGCATGTGCTTGAACATTGATGCTTGGAGCATTCATTGGAAAAAAGAAATGAAGCAACTAAAGAAATTACCATATTTTTCTGACTGTCGATGAACGGGTCTGTTTTCATACATAAGGCGCACCGGATTATAAGGCGCATTAAGCGAAACAAAACAGATAAGTCAAACTTTACTCATCTCATTCCACGATATCGTCATGGCTCCTCCATTTCTTTCGTTGCAAACATTGCGTGCCCCGTAGCAGTGACAACACCGGCATGGCGTTTTTGCCGCAGTCTCGTGGCGCCTAGACCAAACACTGAAGAAGTTCAGTGGAACTCTATCTGACCGCCCTGCACATTTAAAACTGAATTTGACAGCATACCCAGCGTGTTGTGACGCCTGCAAGTCAAAACCAAAGATGAGTCAATTATGACTCAGTAGTGACAACAGGTTGAAACTATAGTTTCATTACATCATAAAATCCAGGCAATTTCAGGCAATTTATTTGTCATGTACAGGGACATCAGGTAAACTGTTCAATTTGTGCTTCATCTTGAGTGTTGAGGCTACAAGTATTTAAAATATAAGAAAAACAAAGCAGATTAATTTACTTATGGATCATTATTTGTGATATATTCTATAATCTGTTCATTTCTGGTTGTACATTTAGTTAAAATCCATGCAAAATTCAATGCTTATCCATGAGTTCCATTTTAAAAGTCATGCACACATTCATGCCCATACACAATCCCAGTTGCAGAGAATGAACAGATATGATCTTCAGGCTCATGATGTGTGTGTTTATACACACAATTACCTGTCAGAGTTCTGTGGAATTAGCAAACGCTGATAGCGAACTCGGCACAGCCTTTTTTGCATTACACAGCTTTCAATCTACAAAACTGAATTCACACTAAAAAAAACACAGTTATTCTCTGAATGATTTTTAAAGCCGATAAGCATGTCCACCAGTTTTTTGTTGTACTTCAATAGGCACGCTTAGTGTTTCCAACAAAGGCTGACAATAACTCTGGAAAAAAGAAGCCCTCAATAAACATGTAAAAATGGTGGAAATAAAATGTCTCAAGCTGCCGTTATGTTGCAAATGTAGTCCACATGAAACATCTTTAAATGGATATTACTACACTAGAAACACAATTCTTGTCTCATAGCTTAAACAGACCTTGACAGCTCACATATATGGCATTAGAATAGCAGAGGAACTCGAAATAATTAAATGACTGAAATCTATATTTATCTCATGCAGACTGTGAATGAAAGACAAAAAACGAAGGACAAGTGGAAAAACGAATAAAAATAATAAAAGAAAAGGACAAAACCAGAAAAAGAAATTCCAGAAAAAACAGATCACAGAAAGAGAAGAGACACGAGACTCCTAACAAAGCCAAGCTTTCTGATGCAGCAGCTCACATGACAAACTCCCAGAAGCTTTATGACCTTCAGTTAAACCTAAAGTCTTTCCCTACTATTAGAGCCTTTTATTGTTTACTCCACAGGACTCTGGGCGTCAGCTCTACACAAAGCAGCCAGACAGTGACACAAGCCACCAGCCTACAAAACCTGCTGGCGAACAAATGGTGAACTCCTCAGGCCTGTCAGACCGCAGTGGCATTAAGTTACCGGACACCCTCAAGAGCCAGCTACCAACACTTTTATACACAAATACAGTTACTCTATAGAAGTCTGGCAGATATTAAACCACATAATACAGTTACATTAAGTCCCACTCACAGTGGCCTAGACACTGGTCAGCGAGCCCCTCACAACCGCAGGTTACTGAGGAAAATAATTATTCCCCAACCAGTTGGCGTGTTACTGGAGGTTGCTGGCGGTTGCTGGCTAGCAACCAATGACTGCTTTGGTCACTAGTTTGCATGGAAGATCTCAACTTGTGTAAAAACATTTACAACACAGAAAGCAGTATTGAAACTGTGGTGAGTCCACCACAAATTGGAAATTGAGACCTGCCTTCAAAATAAAAGCTGTACCTTACTCATGCACATAATGCTTTAAAAAGTCTAGCTT
This sequence comes from Mchenga conophoros, assembly GCF_057382185.1. Taxonomy (NCBI): domain Eukaryota; kingdom Metazoa; phylum Chordata; class Actinopteri; order Cichliformes; family Cichlidae; genus Mchenga; species Mchenga conophoros. The sequence continues at coordinate 31,603,690 of NC_140535.1, read as the reverse complement.
TTACTTTGAAGGCAACAGCCTGTCTCAATTTCTAGTTTGTGGTTTTATTACTGCTCGGTGGTCAGCTGATGAGTCTTCGCAGAACATTTCACAGCAATTCGCTATTGACCATAACAATACCAAGGATGTTTCTACTACACCACCCCCTTTACGACCAATTTTACCTAATGTCAGCCAGAAACCCCCAGCAGCCACTTGCCAATTGGTCGGGTGGCTGGAGCTTGCTGGGTTCACTAACTGGTCTGTTGTGTTCAGTGTGATTGAGGTTTTATGGCTGATTTAGACTTCTGCTGTGAATCTTTGTGGAGCCTACAGCAGGGGTGGGGAACTCCAGGCCTCGAGGGCCAGTGTCCTGCAGGTTCTAGATATCACCCTGGGTCAGCACACCTGAACCAAATGATTAGTTCATTACCAGGACTCTGGAGAACTTTAAGACATGTCGAAGAGGTAAATCATTTAAATCAGCTGTGATTGGATCATGGTCAAATCTAAAACCTGCAGACACAAGCCCTTGAGGCCTGGAGTTTCCCACCCCTGGCCTACAACATAACCTATGCAACATGCATCATGTGCATAATGTGTTAATTCCCACAACAGTCTTTCATGTTCCAGTGTTTTACAAGCATCACCAGCCATGACAGAAACTAATAAAATTCAGGGACTTTTTCCCTTCTCCATCCCCGCTATTTATTGTTGCAGTCAGCTGTTTTTAGAGGCAAACATGTGTGTCTGTTTTGTACATTGCTTCACTCCCATTCTGATTGATGTCAGCATATCTCCTTGCAGGAACTTGCTAAAATCTATGAGACCTTATCTCACCTTATCAATTTGTTGTTCTACCCAAAAATGGGATAGAAGGAAACAGAGTTGTAGATGACAATGAAATGAATGGCGTAACTGACCTTGTGACATTAAAAAAACCCCTAAAAACCAAGGGATCCATTGATGTTATAAAATCAGAAATCCCCTCAGTACTTCTGAAATTTCAGACATTACTACATCTACTCTTAACGTGGCTGAATTATCTGCATGATGATCACTGGAATTTCTTTACACTGAAGAATTTTTTCCCAGGGAGAACTTTGTCCTAATACATATTTAAATCAGTACTAATGACAACAACATTTTGTCTCATTTCATCAGTATTTTCAACACCACAAACTTCACCTTCCACTGTAGTCTGAGCGAGCCGAACAAGCGAGCGAGTAACAGACAGAAATGTAGTCAATCAATAAAACAGCAGGTCTCCCAACCAGCTTAATCTCATCTCTAACTCAAGTGTTGATGTTGGGATGAAGCAACAACGACCCAAGTCTGAGAAATCCCGACCAACAGAGGAGGAGGAGGAGGGAAAACATAAAACACGAGTAAAGAAACCAACAAGACTTTCCAAATCCCAAGTGAAGCCTTTTAAGTTTTATTAGATGTACAGCTAACTGAATCACACATACTGTATGAGCCAACAGTCCAGCCCATCCCTTCAGATCCGTGCATGCGTGTGCGCTAAAATATTCTTCTTGCACAGCACAAGGCTATTAAAGACTGAAATCTAGAATACTTTTAATTAATTTAAGCCTTACTTGTCGGAGACAACTAACCATGTAAAGAGTTAATTTTTTTAAATTGATTAACAGGTAGTTTGAGATAAAATAATTAATCTTACTGTGTACCGTTCTGTTTATTTTAGCCTTTGTGTACAGCACTTTATGACTGCCTTGCTATGAAAAATGCTTGATAAAGAAACTTTACATTTTCAAGCCTTTTCATTGCAAGTAATTAAGCATTATAACAATAAACACTTTTAAATAGACTTTTTTCAACTTGTGTTATATTAACATCACAATTTCAAATTCAAACCATTAATTACTTCAGTACTTGCACAGAATCAATTTATTGCATTAAATTGGATTTTTATTTCAAAACTCTCTGAAAACCTGAATGGGCGACAGGTAGGGCTGGGCCATATTATACCGTTCACGGTAATACCGGTATAATGTTAGGCAACGATAGGAAAATGAAATATCGCGATAGAATGGGAGTAAAACGCGCATGCGCAGTGCCTTTGTTTTCATACGCACATGGCCGATTGTTGAGGAACCAGAATTGGTTTGTAAAAATGGTGCAACTTCCGTGATGTGGAACTGGTTTGGTGTTTGTCCGTCAGATACACAACAAAGCACATTTTTTTGCAGAACATGCAAGCGGCCGTTGTTATTCTCGTATTTGTCGGACTAAGATGCTCTTAAATCTGGGAGTAATCTGGGTCCTAAACTCCGTATATTTGACTTCAGGTCAAACAACACTGCAGCATCACTGAGAGTTGAAAACTGTCTAAATTCTTTCATCTTTAATAAAACGATCAGCATTGCTGCTTTACCAGGTGTAACTATGAAGTTTAACTTCCAGGCATCCATGAAAACAAAATGTATTACATTTAACGGAGTTAGCAGGAAGCTAGCAGAAGTTAGCTCGCTAGTTTCGCTAGTTACCTAAGCATGATATTGCATGTTCTGACTGAGAGATTTCTGAAAAAATTCAAACGTACAGCTCTGCTATCACTTCCAACATAAATGAAGACAGGAAACTAAACAGCAGTGACGTTTGTAGGGTTACTGAAGTTGGGCTAGCTGGTTGATGTCCTACGTGATCGCTAGCGACACAGCTATGTTAGCATAACATAAACAGTGAAGCTGGAGGACGAACACTAACACTTGTCCACTTATAAAAGTTAACGTGAAGGTTCTTCATGGTTAGAGACAAATGCAATCGCATGGCAGGATGCTGTAAACGGACCAAACTTCAGTCAGGAGAACAACTGAGATAATCCATCCACAATACGAGGTTAGTCATTAATATACTGCAACAACATGGGAATAGAGCAGCTGCCAGAGAATTCAACATTAATGAATCAATGGTACAGAAGTGGAGGAAGCAAGAAGAATGAGTTTAATAAAGTTTGATTTATCTGACTGCTTTGTTTCGCTTAATGTGCCTTATAATCCCGTGCACCTTATGGTCCGAAAAATGCGTACTGCACACTGCAGTTTAATGTTGCAAAGCACCTCTTTTTAACTTCAGTGGATATTATACATGGTTATGCTCAGGATATGTCAGCCCATTTCTACTGGAAATGCCTTTGGGTTAAACTTTCAGCAAGGAATTTGCATTTGCACTGTTACATTTTTATAAAGCTTTAATGTACATAAAAACCAGCTTCTTGTTTAAGTGAAAATAAATGGAAGGTTGTCTTTTTGCGCTAGTAATGTTGTGGAGTTGTATTTTGTCTCGCATCAATTATATCGTCAGTTATATCGTTATTGCAAATTTTCAAATATATATCGTGATAAATATTTTTGGCCATATCGCCCTGCTCTAGCGACAGGTACATCAAAAGTACCCACTGTGTATGTGTACATAACATTTGAACAAGACCCTATAATCAATATAACCCAGTAGTTTTTAGTGGCTTTTTTCAAAATAAAAGCTTCTAATCAAACAGACATACTTACCACGAAGCTGTTTAAGTTTCAGTTTTTTGTTTTTGTTTTTTTAACTCAAACATCCTAACACTCATGTATAAACTTTACTTTTACTTTTCACAGTTTACATACATTTGTATATCTACACACATTATGTTTGGCAGCTTTAAGAAAATTAATTGTTTAAGTGTTTTACAATTGTTTTTATTTTCTTTGTTGCATGCAGTCAAACCTTCAATTCTGCATTAAAAACACAAAAATTGAAAAACAGTTGCTTTTGTTCGCTACGTCCAGTGACTACTCCAGGAAATGCTGTGTCCCAGGTTAGCAGTTTGTTTAGAGTGAACAGAAGGGTAAGCGGAAAGCTAAGACGTTGCCAGAATCATAAGATGTACAAGCATGACAGATTAGCACATTTAGGCAGACTGAGTTAAACTGTCATTTCAATGTATAGTCAACACAGATGGCTACTGGGCCGGCCAAGCTGTTCCAAGGAACCCAGCTCGTTCGAGTGCGTCTGTGTCTGTGTGTGTGTAAATAAGCTTGCAAGTACTTTTTTTTTACCACTAACGGTACCCACAGCTTATTTACAGACACTTTACAATATTTCCATCTACTGCCCACTTTTACTCCGATGTTTGCGACAGACACTCCAGGTAAAGATGAAACCAAACAGAAGACCAGGTGTGCGTTATCCACAAACAGCTGCCAATTATGTTTGTAATAATATTTTTGCCCAGCCTGGCCGGCCATTTATTTTGATTAATTTGGTGATAAACTCCACAGGAAGTTGGTTTTTTTGGGGGGGAGGTTTTATCTTTCATGGAAAACAAAATTTACAGGGGTTTCTTGTTTTTTTTTGTTTTGTTTTTTTACATGCTGCTAAACATTTCTTTTCCAACATTAGTTTCACGTCCCTGAACACAACTGTTCATCTCTCCCATCTCATACGTAGTGATTTGTGGCCATGAATTCAAAATTTGTATTTTCCGCTTCTGAAAGTTGGAAAAAGTGACACATTTTGGGGTGTCTCGATGCATGCTCACTCATCCAGGTAAGTAAATCCCAAAAGGTTGATTCCCATTTTCAGTGGGAGAAACGTGAGAATTTGCATATTAATGATCAAGGAACTGACCTCCCAGCCCATTGTTCATTCAGTGGTGCTAGTTTAGTCATTGTGCAATGTACTATTTATAAGGCTGGGGAAACCTGCAGTCAGCTGAGACTGAAGCATACATGTTAGAGACACAATAGATTTCCATGAACACAAACAATAACAAAATCGTTAATCATTAATTATTTGACATTTTTCTATAAGTTTAGGTGACAGAGTAATGTCACCCAACATCATCGACACTAGTTCCTGCTTATGAGGTCTAATTATTATGTAGCGCTACCAGCAGAAGACTAAAGAGCGTCATGGTGAACAGAATCAGTAGGCTGTATCCTCCCATCATTGGTAAATTTCTGACAGTATCCCCTCAAATATTGACATCATTTTTTCCAAACACTGGTGGGAAGAGGGGGTATGTGTTTTTCCAAGTCTTAGAATAAATCTGGTGTCTGAAATTATCACTTAATTAGTTTATTAGAGGAAAAAACACGAGTTCTTCTCGGCCTCTCCTTTGCGCTTTTTTGTTTTCTTAATTTGGACCATCAGTCTGGCAGAATTCACATTTCAAGACTTCATTTTGAATCCCAAGAAATTAAATAGTGATTTTTTTTTCAGAAGCATTTCTGGCATTTATCTAATAATTTAATCCACGAATATTGAATGGAAGAAATGACTAATGATTAAAATTGATATGGATAATCCTGATGACTACAGTGAGATTAAGAAATAGGCTGCCATTGTTCAAATCCAGAGCGAAATGCAATTGAGACCCTAATGGCTAAAACACTGAATTTCATTCTCATCCATTACACTTGTTAGTCAGTGAGTGAGAGCAAGAGAGCTGCCAGAAATTCTATTCATTTCAGTGTCACCTCCAGATGGTGTAAATGTGTAGACTGTAGTAGTGAAAATATGGAGGAGGAGGAGGCCTGTAATAGACAGAGCCACAGTCTGCCTCTTATTCATGTACTGCAGCAGTCTGTGCATCTTGTAACAAGCTCAAATAGTCCATCACGACTTGAACTGGATCCCAGTTTAGTCATAGCCGATTGTTACAGATCTGACAAACAATGAACCAGAGTAACACTCCAGATTTGAGTACTCATCTCGACTTTAAGAAGAGGCACGCACGTCCGCTGGAGGCTTCCATTCATATACCCGACTCTGCTGACGGATTCCAGCCTACATCTGAGAATGTAATCATACGATGAGCTACGTGTGATAGCGAAGCATTTAGCGCAGGGTTGAATCATTTCAAGGTCATAAAGTAAGTAGGATGGCTCTACCCAGTATGAACGCTGCTTCATATCAGGCTTGAATTTTGGTAACATGACAGGAGAATCAGCTTTCTCTGCTCTTCACTGCCTTCGCCATACAAACAGCACTGTGTCTCTAAAAATAGCCCTAAAGCCCTGGAGCAGGGCAGCCTGAACAAGGCCGCCCAGCAAACAGAGAAAGAGAGAAAAAAAAAGAGAGACCATGACACCACTAACAACTTGACTTCCCACTGCACCACTCAGCTGAATCCAGGGCAGGAAAATCCACCTCTAGATGCTGCTGGAATGCATGTCAATAATGAAAACCCAGTGTGGACGAATGAGTGTCAGGACCACAGGAACAAATGCAGCCATGGGCACGCATATGCGCCAAAAACACCATCCACTCTTCTGGGAAGGGTTTTCCCAAACCTTGGGAAGTGGGACTTCCTCCCACTCAACCACAAGAACACGCAGAAGGGAAGGTTGTCCCGAAAAAGAAAAGGGTCTTCCTCAAAGTATTCACATAAGTTATCTGTAAAACACCATTTTTGATGTAACACTGAAGGGACCCTAAGCTTTCTTTCCTATTATATAGTGCCACAGAGGATACTCGTATCAAACATGACCAAAATTTCATATGATGAGGTCATTGCTCAAGTAATTCCCATGAACCAAAGGCTACTTCTGGATCTGTAAAAAGCCAGCAGCTATTCACAATATGGTCATCTTATGCTCAGAAGCTCCACCCACCTCATGTTCTTTTTTTTTTTTTTTCTTTTTTTTTAATAAATAGGACAGGGGGAATGAATGAGAGAAAGAGGGGGAGAGAAAGAAAGAAAACCAAAGGGGAGAAGAGACGGTGAGAAGGGGGGGGGAAGAGAGAGAAGAAAAAAAAAGAACTCCTGGGTCACCTGTATGGAGAAAAAAAAAAAACAAACAAACAAAAAAAACAGAGGAGACAGCAAACAACAAAGAGCAACATAATAATAGAGAAAACAAAGCACCATCACAATAAACTAGCTAGTCATAGATATCAATATTTACTAAATAATAAACGATATTGTGCAGCACGCAAGATAGACAGCGCACAGTGTGCTTTGAGGCAGCAGCCAAGAAAGCTTTAGTCCACGTCTGTGAATACCCATGTGTGCATACCTGTGTGGATCAGCATGCTTGCATTCCAAAGGTTTCTCCATGTAATGATCTGCTAGGGAGTGTGGGGGGGCCACAGCCCCGTCCTCCAGGGTGTGAAGCGGGTATGGAGGAGATCAAAACTCCAGACATCCAGAGGCCCCCAGAACACAAGAGACCATGGAAGACCAACAGAGGGGCAGCCGCGCCACTGTTCCAGTAAGAGCTGAGGAGAGTCCCAGATGAGGGCTCGCCCAGCAGCCGCGGAGCAGAAGTCAGGGGGAGTTGCAGTGACGCGCCCGTGAGCTCCGGCGGCCCCCAGCTGAGCCTGAGTGACCGAGCCCCAGGCCGAGAGGCCGGGGGCACCCCACCTCCAAAGGGGCCCGAGCGAGCCCCAGGCCCCAGGCCCCGACAAGCGGCCGCCAAGGAGTGAGCCGGTGTGTACCCGGACGCCCACCCCCAGACACAAAGAACCACCAACACACCGACACCTGAGGGAGTCCGCCACTGGCAGGGGAAGTGGTGGTGGGTGGAGATAGGCCTCCAAACCTTGGAGGGCCTGAGGTGTCCCCAGAGAGGTGGCGTCTGATACCCAACCTGAGATATAGACACAGACATACAGGCACACACAGACACAAACATCCATTCCCACCCTCATGCTCTCATATGCACTCGCTCCACACTCAACCAACGTGGAGACAGACATAAAGAGACGCTGTACACACGATCACACTCCCCAAGCGTACTCTACAAACCGGGTCTAGGTACCCTTGCCCCTGGAGGGGGGAATTGCACCCAGACCCAGGTGGTGTTACCCTTTTCCCTGCGGTGGGGAGAGGCAGACCACCCGACTCCGCAGCAGCAGGGAGGCCCCACACCCCAGACCGCAGTCGGACGGCCAACTCCTCCTACTAGCCCTCCCGCTCCAGCAGGCCGCAGAGAATGGGGGTGGGAGAAGACTCCAAACCTCCCTCCACCTGCTCATTGTAGTGTTGATGCATATGTGTTCTAAGGTGCAATTAAAACCCAGGAGGGCATGGAGCTACCTGCCAAGGAGCAGCAGGTAAGCGCATAGTCCCTCCTGCTAACCCTCAATGACTAAGTGTATTTAAAATTGAGAGGTGGGCAACGACGTCAGGGGTGAGGTATACACCCTGATGGTAATTTGGACTCCGTGATTGTGCCCACCCCCAAGATCCTATATGTATGTGTAATGAGAGTGTGAATAATGTGAATGTCTAAGTTGTGGGATAAAATTGAGGCAGAGGCAGCCAGAAGGGGACAGGGGGGGGGGGGGGGGGGGGTAGCCTCCTCTGCACCCTGGTGACATACCCCCACTCCAAGGCCCTGCATGTGTGGGTGGTTGTGGAGGAGCGGGAAGAGGGAGGCAGCTGGAGATGGGGAGGGAAGGAAGGGAGGGGCAGGTAACCCCTCCCTGGGGCCAGCTCCCCCGCTCACCCACCTCATGTTCAAAACCTTCCATTTATGACAGGCAACCAATCAGAAGAAAGCTGGAATTCTAAAACAGCATATGCACGAAAGGTCAGGATGATTTTGAACTGTAACTCATGCAACGCTACGCTAACAGAGTCATAGAATAAAAGGGTAAAAAATGGTTTTTACTGAAAGGTTTTTCTTTCAGTAGAGTGAAGGGCCTGAGCATAAAACTGTGGACCCAGTCTGCTCCAACAGAAAGCTCAAATTGAAGGTTGCAACATATGTAAACGTGGGAATAAAACCAGCCTAATTAAATAATTACATTACATACCTGTCCCTAGCCTAACTGATCATACGTGGGAGTCTATTCATTGTTTCATGTTCTGCCACACAACATCTTGTCTTCTTTTCTCAGAAACTGTGTCCCAACCTCTACTCTTTTCCTCCAATTCTCCATCTATCTGAGCACATACTACCATAAGGGTACAATATTTAGCCGAAATGTGTTCTGTTCAGACATTTATGGCCGGTATTTATATATTCTTTTAGATTTTTATTTCACTGAGCGTAATAAATGGCTGAAAAAATGTGGAAAATATACATCTTCTTACCTCACACCGAAGAGAAGCACAGGTCTGACATTTGCCTCACTTCTGCTCTCTTGACTACCGGCTTCCTATTAATTCTCAATGATTCAGTGGCTGAATGACCGGACCACACTACCACCTGCCAGCAGTGACCCTTTTGATGGCTCTAATGCACCCACTCCATTCCTCACATCATGTCTTCATACCTCATTCTCATTTATCTCTCCTTTCTCTCCCACATGAACAGCCAGCTAGGCAGCTAACCAGCTTTAACTTAGCTTAGAGAGTTAGAGTTGGTTAATTATGTCACTCGTAAGCACACATACGAACCTTTATTTCAGAACAAGTTGGGATACTGTGTCAACAAATGATTTAAACTCTATATTTAATTGAAAACAGCACTAAAACAACATATCAAAGGCTGACAATATGACATTTTACTGTAAGGACGCGGGTATGTTGACCACTGTGTTGCATCACCTCTTTTAAGAGCACTTTGTAAGGGTTTGTGGAATTGCTGTAGGTCTGAACACAAAATCTTTCCCCTTCTTTCTGCTTCTAAACAAGTCAAGGGCTCCTTTGTTCTATTTTTCATTTCATTATGGAGCAAAGGTTTTCAGTCGATGGCAAGGCTGAATTGCACCTAAGATGAGTTTAACACTTGTACTTTTTTGTTCATTCTGATTATTATCGGCCCACGAAATGGTTGTCATCACAACCATTTGCACCTATGACCAATGTAGAATTCCCAGTTAACCTAACAATCATGTCCTTGGATCGTGAGAAGAAGTGCCCAGAATGGTCACCGGAGAGCTGGTTGATTTGAATCCACTGTGCAGCCCAAGTACATGTTTAAAATTTTATTAATCATGGTCCCACAGTCATTTATTATTTTACTAATTATTACCACTTAAGCATATTTACATTTTTGGAGGTATTTATATGTCACAAGCTTAAGACAATGTTTAAAAGAAGGACTGCCAGTCTTTTCCTCAGAGTGAGGAATGCTGCATATCCTAATGCAGCGGTCCCCAACCTTTTTTGCACCACGGACCAGTTTAATGTCAGACAATATTTTCACGGACCGGCCTTTAAGGTGTCACAGATAAATACAACAAAATAAAATGATACGACCAAGACAAAAACTGTGATATTTTGTAAATATAATAATAAACGCGGATTCACTGTGTAATTGTGTAACTTAATCAGCAGCGTCCTCCTGAAATGCGCCAACAACACTAAGAGTAACATCCTCCTCTCTGCCCCTTAATGCTCTCTGGTCGCTATTGTAACGTGTAAATATTTCTTTCAAAATAAGATACACAACTACAACACGGGAAAAGACCCAGGGAAGTTAATGATAAAAACAATGAAAACCATACATTTCACACCCGAGCCTCAACTCTCGCGGCCTGGTACCAAACGACACACGGGCTGGTACCAGTCCGTGGCCCGGGGGCTGGGGACCGCTGTCATAATGTAACGCTGATAAAATATCAGTACTTTGCATCAGCAGATGCTAAAAGCCAAAAAGTTTGAAAAAACTTCTAAATTTTAAATGACTTCCAAATAAATGTATTCTGTTCTTTATTTATTGTAAAATCTTACATGACAGCAGTTTAGACAGATTTCTGAAAAAAGAAAAGAAAAGGAAACGTTGACATCGGTTCACAAAGGTGAAGAGAAGAAACTTCCTGCCAGCAGAGTGTCACCCATCCTTTATGCTTGTCTCTGTCGGTTGCTTTCAGTGTAGGAGATTGAGGAACTGAAGCTTATTGTACTGCAGCACGCTGTAAATTACTCTGAGAGCTTCGCATAAAATGGAAAATGGAAAAGCGCAGTGATCCGGTGAGCTCAGATACCTAGCCGCCACCTGGAAAACACTTACAGGATGCTTATTAGAGCGCCCTTAGCTCAGCCAGTGAAGCATGAGACTCCTAATCTCCAGGTCACAGGTGCCTTTAAATTTCAAATGCACCCCTGGATACTTCTACATCATTACAAAGAATTGATTTATGACACCCAACGCATGCCAAGTTCCTCTGGTCAGGTGTATTTTTAGTGAACCGACTTTGCCTTAAACTATTATCTCAACCACCTCAACTTCAGCTAGGGTTTTTCAAGACTGCCTTAAAAAGTACACCTGTGTCACATTTACTGCTGCCAAAAAAACGTTTTCTGTTAATGGAAACAATGGTGCAATGAACACCTCATTGCAAACCACAGGTGGCAGAGACTCAAGCAACAACTCCTCTTCCAATAGCTCTCCAAACATTAAAACTGATGGTTTGATGGAGCAAAAATGACTCTATGGCCCGATAATGGCTGATTGAATCACTGCAGTGTACACATCACTGCTCAAGTATTTCTAACCGCTGACATTTTGTTTTTAACCCACAATTCTGCAAAGTCACCCAAGTCACACACCTTTGGAAAAAACCTGCAAAAACTTTTCCATGACATGGCATGCCAATTCATGTGAAGCGAGGTGGATTATGACGTATATGAGCGGGTGGAATGAACAAAAGTACTGACAATAACGCGAACAATTTTTCTCTTTGATAAAGAAACAAACCAAGCCCGTTTTGCAGACACGTTGATGTTTTGAAATCCGTGAAACATTGTCAAACTTCATGCTGCTGCTAATCAAAAGAAAACCTTCAGTTGCAATCCATTTAGAACTAATCATTGCAATCAGGGAACTGGCTCATTGAGAAAAAGTAAAATACATAAAAAGCTTGAAAAGAGGTGCAGAAGAAGCTCAGCAGAGACTAAAGCTCAATTAAATTAAATTCTATTTCTATAGCACCAAATCACAACACTCACCTCAAGGCACTTTATATTGTAACGATCATACAAAAACAGAGAAAAAAAACCCAACAATGAGAGAACCCCAATGAGCAAACACTTGGCGACAATGGGAAGGAAAAACTCCCTTTTAACAGGAATAAGCATTCAGCAGAACCAGAAGACAAAAACAGGATGTCTGCCTCCCCAATCCAAACTGGGAACTGGTTCCACAGAAGACTGGTCTGAAAGCTGAAGACTCTGCCTCCCATTCTACTTTCAAATATTCTAGGAACCACAAGTAAGAAGTGTGAGAGCGAAGTGCTCTATTGGGGTGATGCGGTATTTTGAGGTCTTTAAGTTAAGATTATTCTAGAGAAATTCCTCTACATATTCTTAAATGTGGTCCAATTTAACCTCCTAGGACCTGGCGTCCACATATGTGGACATCACATTTTGGGTTATTTAGACCAAAATACTCAATTTTGCTCTACATGGGCCTGATATCCACTTACGAGGACATTATACTGCTACTGTTCTATCAAAATTTTAAACGAATATCCTCATATGTGGCTCTCATTTTTCTTAAAAACAAAAATAAGGTAAAAAAAAATCTGGTAATTCTTTTTTTTTTACATTCATCGGGGCCCCAATATGCCCAAATATCAAAGAGAAATTAAAAATGTATGCTGTGGAAGAGTTCGGGTCTTAGGAGGTTAAAGGGAATCGCCACCCAGAGCAATTGGCACTCTTAATTTGCAAAAGCCGTGTTTTTATCGAGGCGTAATGGTTTTTATCATTTGGTTGAACAGCAAATGCAAACTTTTGTGAATCCTGCTAAAGAAGATGACTGTGTTGCAAAGAATGATGCAACGTCTTGCATTTATAAAGTTTTTGTTTAGAAGTCTCAAGTATCCAAAAAACAATAAGCCTGTGTTTAATGCATTCCTGTTCAACAACAACACTAATCAAGGGGCAAAAACTACACGCAGGTTATTCGTTTTTCCGTACTGATGGAGCAAACTACCACATACACAATGAGCCAAAACCTGCAAAACCACAAGCACGGCTGATAATTTCAAAAAAGTAAAACAAAACAAACTAACTAAAAAAACATATCAACTTTCATCGACACAATTTAGATACAAAACAGCAGCATTTCAATCCTCATTTCTGAAACACAGATAACCTGAAAAGTCAGCGTGACCAGAAATCTTGGCAAACTGCTGTTTGAGAGCATTTGAAGGGTGAGGTGACAAGCTGGCAGCAACCGGCTGATTCTGGTCCCTCCAATCATCTTTGTCACCCTGACAACTCAGTAGAAATGTGTCTCATACTCAGTGCTAAGCAACAAATATTTTAGGCAAAGACTTTAGATTTTCAGGTTATACCATCAGGGCTCTGTCAGTACAAATTTATTCTGCTGGATTTCAGCACAAGTTGGTCTAGATCTCATGAAGAAGCAAAAGACAACAAGACACAACCTTAACCAAAGAAGAACTAAGGCAAGTTATCCATAGGTGCTTTTGGTTCCAGGGAAGTACCCCCTTATATGTGTCCACAAAGCTTAAAGTGGTTACATCAAAAGTCCTAAAAGCCCCATTTGTGGCATCTTTTTTAAGTTCTTGCCTCAAAGGATCCTCTTGTGCTGGAGAGAACCTACCTCTGAGTGGCACAAGTGGACACTGATTGGTCTAGATTGGCGCAACACTGCCAACCACCATATTAGAAAGGGAAAAAAAAATCCAGGTTTGATATTTGTTGTGTCAGCAGCATAATAAGCAGACCTGGCATGCAATGAACACCGAGTTTAAATCTAGATGCAGATGTCCAACTCTGCAGGAGCAGAAAAGTTTTTCAGAGAAGAGACACCAAAGTGCTTTTTTTAAGCATCACATTTGATGGTGATTCCAAATATGCAGTTTTCATCTTCCAATGATGACCGAAATCAAAGTTAGTTTACATAATACTTCAAAATAACTGCCCAAATAAATGCCTGGAGGCATCGTGGGATGACTGCCAAGAGGAGAGACTAGCTTCTACAAGTCCACAAATAGCTCAAAAAGATGAAACAATACAAAGAAAAATGGATGAACAGTAAAGTCCAGACTAATTTGAGTAAATATGAAACAAATTTAAAATGCAATTTTGATATATTAGAAGCTTTTCTTTAATTTAATGCTGCCATTTCCTCTCAACTACCCGGGGCATCCACACAGAGCAAAGCACCGTATAAAGAAAAGGGCGACGCTGTAAGAGGACAAGTAAAAGAAAAACACCCTGCAACCAAAGCAGATCTCATTTGGTGCCGTTTCTGGGTGCGTTCTTGGGTACTTACAGGCATATGGTGGTAATGCAAAAACAAGGGATTCATTAGGCGGGCTTTTGGAGACTTCTCATTAGCAGCACCATGAGCTGTGGTTCGCCTCCGGAAGCATTCCTACTGTTTGTGCCAATGCAGACAAAAAAAGGCCTTAAAGGTATGCAGTTCTCAGAGGACCACCCCAGTGGGTAGTTACCCTCAGGCAGTTCCCAGAACTGTTTGATCCTACTGGACAAACACTCTGAGAAAAAAAAAAAAAAACCTGTCACACCAAAAATTGATGGGTTTGAGGTGTTTTCTATGGACCCAGCTAATACTGGTTTAGCACAGCTAGACTTGTATCAGTGTATCCGTTATGTGACAAAAAAAAAACTAAAAGATGCTTCAGATGGTTTAAAAGCTCTGCCTACATTGTTTGGTGTCCTCCTAGCACTGTCTACACCACATGCAGCAAAGTAGCATCAAACCATGAAAAAAGATAGAAAAGAGTAAAAAAAGAATGTCACAGCAAGTTCAGGGCTTCTGTCAGAGTATTACTGGTCTAAGCTGGCCCACTGCTAAGCCTATAGATCTGATTTTCTTACTAACATATAAAGCTGCAACTGCAAAATTTCACAAATGTGTCTTATTAGCCTACGGTCGGTACCTTTGGCTGCCTTATTCCAAGAGGTCACCACATTAAGGCATTAAGACCCACATTAAGAGTTCACAAGCTTGTGATCCCCCTAGAACACCAGTATACCTGCTGCACTGGTGTGTATTGATGTAACGTCACTATTGTCATACAGTACCATTTGCCAAGGTGAAACGGCGAGCATAATGGCTTCACATTCCCAGAGATCTATCATGTCCCGTCTCCCTCACCTCACCCTCAACCTCTCACAGCAGATGGCTGCCCCTGCCTAAGACTAGTTCATCCTGTTAAAAGGGAGTTTTTCCTTCCCACTGTCACCAAGTCCTTGCTCATCCAGGGTTGTTTAATTGTTGGAGTTTTCTCTCTGTTCTTGCATAGTCTTTACAATGTAAACCATTTTGAGGCAATTTGGCGCTTAATAAATAAAACTGAGGGAAATGTGTTAACCACTACATGGACTGCTGTTGCCGTTTAACAGTTTGAAAAACTGCAAAGAAGTTTGAAAGAGAAAGATTAAACCAGTAGGTTCTCAGTCATCCAGGTCAGAGTAGACGTAGGAGCTTGTAAATAAAAAAAAGACGACAGGACTTCTTTAAGTTTGTGAAGACCTTTTATCTCTCAATTTAGAAAAGTCCCGTTACCTTCATTTTCAAGCTCTTAAGAATTATGTGTTCGGCATCCGTCAACTGGTCTCTCTTGATCTCGTTGCTCTCTGTGTATGCAGATATGTGCCTAGATCATCACATCTCATATCAGTCTGTGCTTCACGATTACCACTATATGGGGGTTCATACTGCTACATTAATTGAGTCCAACGTTAGGCTGTTCATGGGCCCTCGGGAGCCAGTAAAGCTGCCGGCGTTAACGACTTTCCTGGCAGGGACACTAAAGCTGCTCACCAGTTTGTGAATTACACAGCTGGAAAGTTAATAAACAATGACCCAATTATTTACTTTCTCATTGTGTGGCTATCGTACTGCGTGTAATACCAGCCAAAATATCAATATCAGGATTGTTTACTCCCTGAAAATAACATTAATTATTTAGAAATATTCAGTGTGATTCCCAAAAGGCCCCATTTCCTGTTTACATGTGGATGTTAAGGAAAAATAAAATGATTCGACTTCATTTCAACGGCCAAACTTTTTGCACAGTATCGTCCGTGTGCAGGCACAGAGGGGGTGACACAACATCCCTGCTCTGAGAAGTTTGCTGAAACTTTGTTCAGCATTGTTAATGATTGCCTACAGTGTGGCATCTGCTCTCTGTTGCGCGCGCGCACACACACACACACACACACACACACACACACACACACACACACAGGCAGACTTTGTATTCAAGGGCCCTTTGCTGCTGATGCCCTGCCCAGGAATGTACAGCTGAACCTGCTCTCACATACAGTCCAGCTGATCCAACAGACACATATGTGCACACACGCACACACACATAGTATAAACAATTGAGCATGCCCAGCTATGCCTCTGATGAAGACTCTGAGCAATGCTATCACTTTAACCATGATGGGAGGAAATTGATTTCCTCTCCCACGCTTCAAACACAGCTAACTGGGTCAGAGGTAAAAGTAAAAACAGAAAGCAAGGCGAAGGGGGGCTTTGAAAATGAAAGAACTTGAGAAAACCGATGAGACAACACAACAACAACAACAACAACAAAATGCTCATCTATTACAGTCCTCCTAAAAGGGAAAGTTCAAAAGAAAGTGCAGCACTAGGTAAGTTTACAGCTCATGATGGGGCTGGGGGGATGCCACTAATGTTTACATCCTGTCACACTGTCACAAACACAAGTTCCTCATTGGGGACACATGCACACTACTTTCTGTGCGATGACACACTTGCTGGTGGTAATTCGATGAAAATAAAACAGTTCCCACATGAAAGCGCTCACAATAAAGTCTGCTGATATTTTTTTCATGTCTTTGCATAACCAGGTCATGACTTCTGGAGAAAGAATCTGTGCATCACCTCTACAGCTGATATCTCCAAAACTGGGCAATTCACACCAAAGAAATCAAACTGGAACAACAATACTTCAGGCCATATTTTATTTTCTGAGTCACATTTTATCCTTTCACCATAATCAGCCAGTTTCATTTTAACTCCTAATGTGCAAGTCAGTGACGAAGCACCACATAAGCTGAAATTATAACTTTTAACAGTGTAAACAAATGTCTGCTTTGTGATTAATTTCACAATCAACTGCATTAAACTCCTTTAGCTACAGTTCCAAAGAGAGGTACATCTTTGAGATTTCACCGCCACAGAGGAAGGCATGAAATTTATTTTCTGGGTTTGTTTGGAGCAAGCAGAAAAAAAATGTGACAGTTTGCACCAACTGTGAAAAACTTGAAACTGCAAAGAGACTAAAAGGCGAGGCTTGGTGAGGCGAGGCATCGACTCGGGTCTACAAGACCTCTCCACTACAGTTCCAACCGCATAAGTACAGTGCAGAGAAAACCACAGCAACAGGGTACATGAAGGTATGTGAACTTCTCAGCAAACTGACTTTGACCTCAAAAGATCACCTGCCAGTTGCACTGCTGCTTGCAACTTACAAAAAAAAGAAGAAAAAGGAAGAACTATACCTTTTTTGGTAGGTGGGGTACCCTAACAGAGAGACTTCTACTGCTCTGATGTTTGGTTTTAAACATTGTAGCATGTGGCATCTGTAAATACAGGTAGATGCTAATGAAAAACGGTAATTAAAGTACAAACCCTTTAAAAGCATTGCCGTTCCAGTTCCACACTGGCTGCAAAAGTCCTGCAGATTTACTGGATTTGGCAGAAAAAGTGCGTGAGAGCCAAGCTGTTGTACATGTGCTTTTAAAAGAGTCATCGAAACGTGGCACAAGTCATAAAAGTCATTCTCTGTTTAATGGATTCACTCGAGGCTAATTATAATCAGGCAAGGGAGCGGCCGTGACAACACCTCGCTCGGTTTCTTGCAGGCTGAAAGGATCTAATAACTGTTAAAAATGCAGAGATTACACAGAGTCTGAGTTTTGTTTTTAAAAACTGGTCTTTTTCAGTCACAAGGCTTCAGACAGATCTATTGGTCTCCACTTTCAGGTAAAAGCAAATCAGTCAAGCTGTTTCCCCTGGAGACAAAAGCACTTTTGACCGTTCATACAATTTTTGTTGTTTTTTTTATTTAAACAAAGCTGGTCGTGCAGGAATTTATAGTGAAGCTCCATCACGCAAAAGACGGGAAGAGGTGATGCTATAAAATCAAATGTTCTTGCTGTTCACTAAAGAAATGCTGAACTTTAAAAACAGGCAAGAACAAGCCTGTAAAGTTAGATAGAGGCCTCAAACATCCTTCCCATTTAAGGGTATAGTCAACCGGCTAGAAACACTGAGATCATTTCAACTTCCACATCAGCTCCACCGCTCAGAGAAATGTTTGTATAACTACACTTCCCCCTAGCTGCCTTACTCACCCTTCATTTGGCATAAACAGCAGTTATTCTCATTTTAGAATCTGCTGATCATTCTAAGAATAAGAGGAAATGCATGCATTGTATGCATATGAGAGATGCAGAGTTTTTTGTGTAGGGGAGGGTATTTGCATAGTACATACAGTACCTGCTCTATTATCATGAATGCTAGATGCATCGCGGGCCTCACAGAGAAGCACTAGGTGCATAAGTAAGATTGGCCATTTCCTATAGCTGTTAAAGGACTGTAGAAAAAAAGATAGCTTTAAACTAACTCATACATGTGTACAGGGTCTCTTACGCTGCAGAACCTCCGTATGTTCTCTCTATGCCTGTTTGGGTTCTGTCCGGCTACTCCGGCTTCCTCCCACAATCCAAATCAAAGTGTATGTTTGATGAATGGAGTGTGAATGGTTGTCTGCCTCTCTGTGTGTGACCTGCCCAGCCCTTACCCTGCCTCTAGCCCCATGGCAGCACCGCTCCTCGATTTGGATAAGCAGAAGAAATTGGATTCTACATCAAACAATCCACTATGCTCTCACCCATCACATAACGAAACGTTTGCATGTGCTTTGGTGGAAACTTTGTAGGTGTCTAAGACTGACATCTCTTGACGGCCAATATTGCCACTGTCAACAAATCAAAGTCTGAATCAGGAGGTTGGAGGATGGAGTTCTATCAGCACCAAGACTGGGGTTCACATCCCATTTGGCACTTCTTCTGTTTTTCAATTTTCCATAGGGGACTTTGACATATTCAAATATTCCCTCCATCCATTTATTCAATTCAACACATAGAGACAGACAACCATTCACACCTATGGGCAATCATCACAAGAATCCCCAGTTAACCTGACCTAACATTATACTACAAATGATCGGAAATGCACTAAGAAGCTGTTTGTCAGCTACCATTAAACACAAAGGAGAACACTACTCACTGCTGGGTGTTGGACCTGTAAACTGAGTGCGCCCCAGCTCCTATTACAAAAACTGCAGAAATATGCAAAGTGAATGGATTAACTGTGCAAACACCACGATGTAAAGGTAGCATCTCACAGTCAATTTAAAGCAGATCTGATGGGTGGCAACGTCTGGAGAATAGCCAAATACTTCCAAGTAAAGGAGGATTTTCAGGCTAAAATATGTATCCCTTCTCTTCACTTTTGCTTTCACCCTGTAGTTAAGCTTAAGCACAGAAATTGAATATTAACCCTGCAGACTTCACCCCAAAAGTGGATTTAGTTTTTTGTTTTTTGTTTTGTTTGTTTTTTAGATTGCAGTGTTTTATGAAACGAAGTGAAATACAGTCCACTTTAGGTGCATGCCTAAGCCAAAAAAAGGGGGGCAACACAACTGGCTTCATGCCTTTGTGTGTGCACATAAGCTAAAAAGTGTCTACTTCACAACTTCCTATTACATAGTAAATAATCTGTTCCAGATGGTTGCGAGCCTTCATAATAACTGTCATTTAATCAATGAACCAATCATCTCCTGGATGACTTCTTCTGGTTTCCGTCATTGCAAATTCAACATTGTCCAGCACTGAAAAACAACAGCTGTATTTCACACAGTCCTCCACCTGCCACCCCCCACCCTCTCCACGCTAACACGGGATGTGATGTCATAGGCGTTTCACTACACATAAGCTGAAATTGAATTGATGAACTGATGCCAGTGTGTGATCTGGCATCTGCTGCACTGTACGCTGCATGTCACCATTGGTCGGTCATGCAGATCCACAGATCAAAGTTCACTGCTTTATCAGGAAACCTGAAAGTGCTGCACCAAACTGTGGCTGGGGCTTCATCACCTATCTACCCAGCCAGCCAGCCAGCCATCAAACAAACAAACAAACAAACAAACAAACAGATCTGAAGCTGCAGTGATGATATACTCCACACGCCAAGTTTCATTTAGTTTCGACCAGCACCGCCATCCTGACTGACACTCAAAACGAACGCCGCTGAAGCGCAGAGGGTAACATCTCGGCAGCAGGAGCCCGGTGCAGAGTTAAGCTGGAGGCAGTGCACCTGGCTGCTTTCCCAGAGTTGTGTTTGAAAAGAGGCTGCTGGCCCTTTAAAAGCTAAGATGGTGTCCTGCAAGCTGCATTTACTGCCTTCCGTTTCCTTCCTGCCTTTCAGAGATCGCAGAGCATTCAAAATTGAACCTGAACTAACCTGGCGCACAGAGGGAAAGCCAGATACACAGGACACACACAAACACACACACAAGGAGGATTTTGTTTTCCTTTTTCTGCATTAGAATTAGAGGACTCTCGGAATGATGTTATTGCAATGCAATGAGGTCGCTGTTACAAAACTCTTCCACTAATTTGCAAAATAAACTGCCTGCAAGGACACACTTGTGACTGTTATAGAAGCACAGGCTATATTCGCTCACTGACAGTCATATTTTTGGCTCATGTTGGGTTGACAATGTCAACTCTGCTTGTGTACAGGCAGATCACCCACACAGGTAGATGTTTCTTCTTCTTTTTCTTTAATTCCTCCACTGACCAGGGCAAAGCCAATAACGTGCACTTACTTTCTTGTTACGGGTCTCCGTGTGCATCTCGGTTGCCGGAGCGGTGCAGCGGCGGAGGGGTGGAGCAGCAGGAGCAGGAGGGGGTCGGTCGGGGCTTTGGGTGTAGCTCTATCTGAATCAGAACTGTCAGGGAGAGAGAGGAGGGCTTTTTTGGGGGTGCTAGTTTTCCACCTTTACAGTCAAATATTTCGGGATATAGGAACACGATCCCTGCCTCTTCCAGTGTTTCTTTTCAGTTCATATCCGCGGCGTCGAAGGCTCCCTGTGCTTTTACCCCCCCAAAAAACAAAAAAAAAAACAGCCAGTCTCTCTGTGTCTCTCCCTCTCTCTCTCTGTCGGCGTGTTGTTGCCGTGTATTCAAGGGCTGGGCTCTCTCTCTCTGCCTTTTCCTCCTCCGCCTCTCCCTGCTTGTGACCCCACCCTGCGTCCCCACCCCTCATCTCTCTGTCAGTCAGGAGCTGCGCAGCCCTGCAGAGGAGCGGGGCCGCTCTGCCGGCGACCCGACACCGGCAGCGGGCGGGCGGGCGGGCAGTGCAAGAGGAGCTGCTGCAGAAGCACCAGCGCACAAATGCAAAGAGAGAGGCGTGGAGGTGTGGGGGGCTTTAATTGCATCTACCAGCACTGCTCTCCACATTACCTCCTCTCCCATGCACCAATGCTGTGCTGCAGCAGCTTATTGCCCACGGATGATGATGAAGAGAAACACCCATGTCACCTTACTGACGTCACCCAGCAAGCTAATTGAGGACACTTAAGCTGGGCGGGGAGGGTGGGGGCGTTAGGAAATGTATCGAGGCTTTGCAGCATTCGGTTTGATAAATGTGACACCGTGCACAGCCAAGATGGAAGGAGGAGAGGCACAGCCAGTTCGGGTGAAAGATGTAGTCATAACCACACCCTCGGTATTAGAGAGGGGTGTGGCAAGTGCGAGGGCGTTATTATGTTTTTCTTTTCTTTTTCTTCAATAGGGATTTTGCACAAAGGAAAAAATGTAGTCTGCATGTCAAGACTGATGAGGATTTGCATATTGAGCGCAAAACGGAGCCAAATAATGCAGAGGAGATGTGCAGTGTGTAATGTGCAGTCTAAGAACCTCAGGCTTTTTAGTAATCCCGGTTTTGCATTAAAAATGTTCTTGCTTGGGGGGGGGGGGTTCTCCGCAAATACCCATAATTTGGGGTTAGGTTAATATCACACATAGGTGCGATACGCTGTCTTTATTAATTCAATTCAATTCAATTCAATCTTTATTGGCAGACTACATGTCCATAAAAACAAGACAAGAAACACACACACACACAACTCCCCCCCCCCTCCCCCCACACACACACACACACAACACAAGGTATACCATTAAATATATATATGTATATAAATAAGTATATAAAGCATTTGTAAAAATATAAAACCATAATATACATAAAACACAATTACTTAAAATAAATCAATAAATACACAAACACAATTCCCACAACTGTAAACATTAAAACGGTGCTAGCAGTTTAGTTTCTGTTGGACTACATTTCCCATGATTCCACACCGGAACTGACAATTCTGCCAGGAAACATGAGGAGGTAAACAAAACTTTCAGTTATCCTTGTTGTATATTACTCATTTCAAACATTTGTGCCACTTGAATCAAACACGTTGGGTTTTAGACCCCGGTCAACGACGCTGTAAGGAAAAAAAATAACAATGTAAATCCGTTACGTACCTTTTACGTCTACCTCAGGATGTTGTCATGGAGATAGCAGCTAAACTCATGTAGCGTTAGCTCATCTGTCAGGCTAGCAGCTTTACAAACTACTTTTACATGTTTATTCAGCACTTCTGTAGATTACTGTTAAGCACGGACCGTCTCCCGTCTCGTGGGAGAGTCTTCCGTTACCTTCGATCTGGATAATGTTAAAAAATCTTTTTAAAAAATAACAGAAATACGTTAGCGTCATCTCCTGCACACCAAAAGCAAGGTGAGGTTGTATTTTGGCTTCCTCTGTAGGTGGGATAGCATTGGGCTTTTTCAGAGCAACCACTCATGTTGTATTCATACAAATGCACCGTGAACAAAAGCACAAATAAAGTATGATTATGTACCTTCTAAATTCAAAAACTGCTAAATATCTAAATAAAAATAAGCAGAATTCTTTGCACTGGAGAAGCATGCCCTACAGAGTTTACTAGTTAACGTAGGCTAATTTACCTGGGGCTGAAATCACGCTGTACAACAGTGCGGGGAAAAAGGTGTGCAACTGCTCCGAGGTCTGTTTTCTGTCGTTTGGTGGGTGTGTCAGGAGGGCTACCCAATGAGGAGTAACCAGGACGGACAGGATTAGGAATGCGTGTGTCACAGAGACAGGTCAGGTTGAGCAGCTTGGAGACATGGCATAGTCTGGACGTGAGCAAAGGAGGGATAGTGGATATAATGGACAAAGGATGATGAAGATGGAGCTTCCTGGCAGGGGGAAAATAAGATGACTACAGAAAGGATTTATGGATGTAGTGAAGGAGGACATGCAGAGGGCCGACGTGACGGAGGAGGAATAGGATTAATAGATGAGATGGAGGCTGTGGTGAAAGTGTTCAAATAGTCCAAAAACCTACCTTCTGGTTCTTTTCCCATTCACATTACCTTACCCTGAACGTGTGTGCGTGTATTCTTCAGGTAATGTGATAGACATAGAGATGTTCACAAGTAGCAGATTTGTGTTACATCAGGGTCGTTCCGTCTCAAATCATCAGATTTTTAGATCATTTTCTGCTCGACCAGCTCCAATTAATTTGACATATATGTTGAGTTCTGTGAAATTTTAGCTTCAGTATTAAATACCTTCATAGATATTTATTTTTAAAGAGGCCTATCCATCCACTTCTTTTTGCACTTTTGCATTTGAGCGTGAATATCTCAAAAACTAAAGCCTGAAATTTTTTCTGGCCTTTCTTACTTAATACAGGATCTGCTTTATGGTGGATCGAAAATACAGTAAGGAGAGGTAACAGGAGCAGCAGTATGTCAGATCATTTAAATGTGTGCAGGAGATGCAGAAGAGAGTGGAAAAACACAAACACCATAGTTTCCATTTAAATAAACATGTATAAATCCATGTTCACCGGGTGCAACATCCAAGCTAACGCGTATGTAAGTCTATACGTTTAATAGATGTCAAAAGGTCACTGTACAAGTAGACTTTGATGTTTCTTCACATCCAGCTGTTGTCTAAGGAGGTTGTAAAGAGAATGGCTGGACTTCTTTAAGTTTTGTGAAAACGTTTCACCTCTAATACAAGAGGCTTCTTCAAACCGTGGAGAGTCCCAGGTATATGAATCCTAGAGAGGGTTGTCCGTCAAGAGGGTTGTTGACCCACTATTAATCGTGTGCCTCATCACATGAGCCAAGGTGATACCACTGTAAAACTTTGCCTCACCCTATTATGTCACTTATTGAGGTCACCAGACGCAACATGTGAGTGGGGGTTGAGATGCCTGGGAAGGAATCTCAAGACTACATCGTAAGTTGTGGAACTGAAGTAGACATCTTCCCAAAACGTAAAGAAGTCCAGTCGCTTTCTTTCCAGGCTCCTTAGACTCCCATGACTTAGAGGAATGAGACATACACCCAGGTGTTGTTGAGATTCTGGCATCTAGAGATAAGGCATTTGTGGGAAGTAGGCAGAGCTGTTTGACAAACTGTTGGCTGTAGTGGGTGTTTTAGGCTACCTGGCTAAGGACGCTTAGTTTTGGGTGAAATAGACATTATAAATGATAGACACAGTGAAGTCAACTCAGACGTGCCTTAAACCTTTATTCTGTTTAATGCGCAACAGAACAAAAGACTTCCAGTCCTGTAGAAGTTAAGAGAAAACTGGCTTGTGCTCTCGTTCTCTTTGACCTCAGTGAACACTTTCCTGATGACCTGATGATTGGCTGAGTCACTAGTTTTGATCAATGTTTAATAGAATAATAAGATCTTTTTGTGAATTTTGGTCTTTCTAAGAGTCAGAAAGGATGAATGTCCAGTATGTGTTCGTAATTTAGTGAGGATGCAGTTTTTCCAAACGCGCCCTTAATCCTCACGCGTGGTCTCAAACACCAAGACGTCGACAGCAAAAACACGCACCTCAAGGCTTCTGAACGAGACTTCACTAACCAATGGGTGATGTCATGTTTGCAACATAAATTGCATGTGGCTGATGCAAGCTATCTCCAGTCTATATTTAAGTCATAATTTTTGCCTGAAACTTCTTGAAGATGTTTTTTTGAGAAAAGAGTCTTATGTGTTATCCAATAATCCAGTACTACATCTTTAAAACAAATTTTATAGAATGAAATCTAATAATGATGCACCAGTGCTCAAATGAGCATCGATGGTAAGGAATATGTGTGCCCATGTTTGTCTCCTAGCTAAAAAATCAAGAAGATGATATGCCAGAGAATTGAACTGGCACTTTTACTCAAAGCAAAACAGTACTTTTTCATTCAAAATTGTAAGATTATTTCTTTAACCTTAAAACAAGTCCCACAGTCCTTCAGTGCTGCAGACAACCCCAGAGTCTGGGACAAGCAGTAGATATGACAGTGTGACCTCCTGCAGGGCATCTACATACATATATCAGTGCATATTGCAAAAACCTACTGCAAGCTTGCGTAATATTCTGTGTTTTGTGAAGATTTATAATTCCAAACTAATTCTGGCACTTGATAAAAGCATTTATAATGTAGGGATAGGCACTCCAAGACAGTATTTACTTTACAATAATTTACCAAGTAAATTGTTTAATGATTTGCTGAAAAAAGCAGGTATTTATTGGTAATAGAGGTAGGGATTTTTCAAAAACACAATGACAAAAAAACATATATGCGTCTGCTGTCGGCCAGATTCTCAATTTAATAAAAAAATACAAATTAGCATCAACAGTCTCTAATGTCCATATAATACAGCCATGTTTATTGAATTCACAAATCTGCAATGGCCTGGTATAATTGCTCATATTAGATCATTTAGATCATTTTTCTAGCAAAAATACCCATTATCGCTAATGTGAGGACTTTCTCTGATTCTCTGTGTTTGTGTCTTCCTTTAGTCCTGTGGGGTTTTCATCTCTTAGCAGTTGTAAGTAGAGCAGGGCGATATGACCAAAAATATTTATCACGACATACATTTGAAAATTTGCGATAACGATATAACTGACGATATAATTGACACTAGACAAATTTA
Organism: Mchenga conophoros; assembly: GCF_057382185.1. Taxonomy (NCBI): domain Eukaryota; kingdom Metazoa; phylum Chordata; class Actinopteri; order Cichliformes; family Cichlidae; genus Mchenga; species Mchenga conophoros. Next base: position 31,577,721 of record NC_140535.1, on the reverse strand, counting down.
TATTTATATCATATTATAAGGGGCACTGTCGATTTTCAGAAAAATCAAAGGATCGATTTTAAGTGTGCCGTATTTTCCAAAAAACACGGTAATAACGACGGCCCGCTAGCATGCTCTACCAAAGATAGTGCTTTGTTGTGTGTCTGACGGACGAAAGCCAAACCAGTTCCACACCACTGAAGTTTTTGCATTTTTACAAACCAATTCTGGTTCATCCGTTTCATTTAACAATCCGCTTTCGCCCTCCTCATTCTCCGTCGCCGCCATGCTTTTTCCGCCATGTGTGTATGAAAACAAAGGCACTGCGCATGCGCGTTTTACCCATATTCTATCGCGATATTTCATTTTCTTATCGTTGCCCAACATTATACCGGTATTACTGTCAACAATGGCCCAGCACCAGTTGTAAGCAGGTGATCTGAGGTCATTTTTCACAATGTTGTTAATTTTATTTTGAGAATTCCGGGAAGCTAAAATAAATACAGATGTTATTACTGTTGTTTGCATCAGATGTGGTTTAGTGATTTCAGGCACTTTTTCTAGAAAGCCGTACTAGTTGACACCTCCAACTTGATTCAGTCTTGTGAACTTAGTTGTGGCCTTTTTAGCCAGTTTTAAAAGGTATATCTCTTTTATATCAGCATCCAGTGAGTCTCTGAACTGCTGTGTGTCTGTGTTAAATTTGTCAGAGTGACCCGGCGACCCTGTGAGGATGGCCCGCTGCTGGAAGAGCAGGAGACCGAGGGCCAGCGGCAGCTGCATGGCCTCTTGCTGCAGCAGCTCCACACTGACGTCGACATTGAACGGTCAGAACAGGAGAAAGCATTATACATGATGTCTGCATAACGTTGAGGCACAGTGCAAAATTTAGAGTCCAGTATGGTGAAATATCACATCATGTACACAAACTTCAATGTTTGTCCCTAATGTCATGTAGATTTTCTTTCAGTTCTGCAGTTATTAAGTGAACTGAGGACAAGTAGTAGATATGACACCTCATCTACATCTACCACACTGTGACCTCCTGCAGTGCATTAGCATCTACACAAATGCTGTATAGCAATATATTCTGCAAAAACAGACACTATGCACTCACTGAAAGGTACCCTCCAAAAATTAAAAAAATAAAGATAAATACAATAACAATAATAATAATAATAATAATAAATGCATAAGATAAATATACATATTCAGACTTTCAAACACATGATCAGATATTCATTCCTGCATACACACGTTAGAAGAACAAGAGCCAAAAATAATCTTTCACCCTTTCAAACCTAAGATTCAGTAGACCTGATGAGCTGTGGAAGTCTGTTTCAAAATTTAGGAGATACAACTTGAAAAGTTTGATCACCTCTTGATTTAAATGGCAAGAAGTTTAAATGCAGTAGTTTAGTGCTTTGTATATGTGTTCCCCACTTTTCAACCTTTGCAATGTTGGAATTGCACTCAGTTTCTTTGTATGTGTTAAATGTTACAATGAATTAAAGATATTCTATTCTAAAGTAAGGGTGTGGAACAGCTGAAGGACCCTGATCACCTGTGAACCCTGTCAATATTGACATAAAATCCATAAATTGTCTTTTAATTCAGCTCAGTTTTAAATCTAATACTGATATCATTTATTGGTCAAACTGAAGTCAGATCTGCTTGATATATATTTAGTTTTGGCGAGCTTGTGGTTTACCTCTCGCTGGATAAAATTCGTGTCACACAGTTATAATATATAAACATTAAAGCGAGAGAATCAGACCTGTTTTTGTGTTACTCAGTGGGAGGACAAAGCCATGCCGTTTCAATTGTACTGAACGCTCTGTGCTTTATAAAAGAAAAATCCCACACTCTTCTTACTGTGAGGTGCTTCGAACAAAAGCGTCAGATGCTGTGTCATGTTATCCTCACTGTCCCACAGAGCAGCACAGCCCTCGGGGCTACAGAAACACACACAGTCTTTTCTCTTTCTAAAACATCTGAAGCCGCCATGTGACCTTTAAACCAGAGTCTCAGATAAGGCTACAGCTGCTTTTCCAGAGCTTAGTTTTGATCTCGTTCTGAAATCATTTTTGTCTAACAGATGTGTAGCCAAGAGGCAGTGCTTCGCCCCAGCGGCGCTTTATCGGCCGTTTGGGGAGCAGGCAGCAGGAGTGAAGAGCCTTTCCCAGTTCCAGGCCCTGCAGGATGGGGAGAAGGAACTGGCCAGCCTGCGGGAGCTGGGCCTGAATGACACCGAGATCCAGCTGTGGCAGAGCAGAGATGCACCAGAGACAGCAGAGAAGGTAAAACATCCCCGGAGGACAGAGAGGCGGCTCCAAACAGCAGAGGCTGGGTTTGTTTTGTGGTGTGGAGTGTTTCCACACCACAAAACATGTTGTGAGTCCATTATACAACTGTGTCAAAGACTTTTCGGAAAAAGTGTCCAAAACCTTTTTTTTTTGGGAAACCTGGGTAAACGAGATAGTAGAGTTTCTCCAACATGATCATGTATTTAAGTTTTCACTGGTTAATGCGTAACTTAAATCTCAGAGACTTTGAGGTTTTTCCTTATGAATTTGTGGGGATCTTTTCACCAATTTCATCTCAGAGTATGCACAATTTTTTTTATTGCATCAATGTAAGAGTTTCTCGAAAGTTTTGAGGGATTATTTTTAGAGAAAAACACTCAAGCAAGGCTAATGCACATGTCCTTTACATGAATGCCTTTCTTCCCACACAGTCCCACGGTGTGTGTGCAGCTCCAGGTGCAAAGGAAGAGCGCCTGCAGGCAATTAAAGACAAAATCGCCGCCCGGATGGAGCTTCTGTCCCGCCCACAACGCTTTGCGTCCAGCCGGCCGCTGTCACGCCGGGAGATGGAGATTGAACAAGCCCTGTTTCATGGGAATGACCGCCTGGGTTTCCTCACAGCGCTCTATCATCGAGGTACAGAGTTGTTGGTGAAAAAGAAGTCACAGGTCAAAACTCAAATATTACACTTTAGAGTCTTGATCGAGAGCATTACAGCAGTTTGAAAGAGTTGCCGGAATAGGGATTGTATGATTTTGACTTTATGGGCCATACATGATACCTTTAACACAGCTTCAGTTCTGTTTTAGAAGTGACTAGTTGTGGTTTCTTTGTGGAACTGATAGTAAGGAAGCTCCAGTGTTGACCTCTCATCTGAGAGGCAACAGCTGCTTTCACTTTGAAAATTATTAAATTATATTTAAAAAGTGAACCCTTCCTTATTTTGAGCCATAAATATACTTTTACAGCAATGAGGTCATTGTTTGTACAAGCTGAAACTTCAGGCGGCTCTAAAGACGTCACTTCAGGCAGTTTTTTCTACTATTAGGTCTATATCATGTAAAAAAAAAAAAAAAAAGCGGATATCCCCAATCTAAACATTTGAAGCACGCAAGCCCCGCCCACATGCTGTTCAAGGGGCAGCCATTCAGGAGAAGAAAGTTTGAAGTAACCATCAAAATTAACCGCTACTGACTTACAACTGTGTACTCCTAGCAGAGAAAAATAGATGAGCATTATCAGCCTTGCTGGCTCTGATTCCTGCTCTGCCATATGGGGTCCCACAAGGCTCAATTTTAGGGCCACTGCTTTTTGCACTTCTTCTTTTTGGATTCATTCTTAGAAAGCGTGGGATCTATTTTCACTGCTATGCTAATGATACTCAGATCTATGTCCTGTTAAAGTGGAAGGATGGCTTTTCAATTAAAATACATCTTGTAGGTCTTGATGACATGAAGTCTGGCTTTTTTGAGGTAAGGAGCTTGGCAAAGATAAAACCTATCCATTCTAGGCAGCATTTGGAGACAGTAACCATTTGAGATCTCGACTGGATTACTTTGGACAAAGCCAGTCTTCCCTCTTATGTCTTCGTTTAGTTAAAAAAGCTGCATCGTGCCTTTTGCTTTACATGTAAATAAAGGTACATAGCACCTGTTCTGGCCTCACACCATTGGTTGTCTGTGCTCTTTAGAGTCAGTTTCAGAGTTCTCGTATTTGTCTTTAAATCCTTAAATGGTCTTTTCTGAGCTGCTTTACCTCTACACTCCTGTCCAAGCTCTCAGGTCATATGACCCGTTGCTCCTACATATACAGAAGTCTAAGCAGGAGTTCAGAGGGGACAGTTACCTAAGTTGTCCATTTTGAAACACATTTATCTTCCCCGTCCTTTGACCCAGCATGAGACAATAATTGTACTTGTTTTTACCGTAGTACGGTATGGTATTTCAAAATGTAAAAGAAATCTGCAGTCATCTCTCATAATTGTGTCATGTCAGGAAAGTGTAACCTGTGTTGTTTCCATCACAGATGAAGATAAGAAGGAGAACCAACAGGGGGCGTCATCCTCTGACCCACTGGACTCTATCTATAGAGAAGTTCTCAGGGAGCAGGAGGTGAAACAAGCTTCACAACACAAATCTGAGGGAGAACCGACAGGAGCGCCACACACAGCTGAATCTGACCAATCACAAAACCAACAGACAGACAGAAATCAATCGAGAGATGCTTCTGACAGTCCGTCAGACCTGCAGGCTGGAAACAGTCGCTCATCCGTCCAGACAGACTCAGTTTCAGACACCTCAAATCAGCAGCATGTTGAAAACAAACCAGAGCATCTGCGACTGGCTCCTCCGAGACAGATTAATATAAGCCAGCCAATCAGCAGCTTGTGCGGAACAGCAAAGGTGGGGCCAAGCAGACCACTGACTGTGACGGGGGAGATTGTGACAATTACAGATGAAGAAATCCTAAAGAACCGGGAATCAGAAGAAGGGATCCGGAGCATTCCAAGGTTCCGAAACTACCAGCCGGGGAAACCCTCCAAGGTCTCAGCAGCTACCTTTGTAAACCTCACACTTTCACGATGATCCTGAAAGATCAGTTCCTTTATCTTTAGGGCAGCTGTGGCACCAAATGATTATTTCCACAGTTTCTGCTCTCAGCACTTCCCAGATTGTTGTTTCTATCTAACATAAAGGCATTACATCATCTGAAAGTGTGCACATCCACCTCTGCGTGTGGTGTATTTATTCCCTGTTCCCCATAAGGATAACATTAAAGGCACAGTGAAACTGTATGTTGGCTGCACAGTAGCGCTGCTAAAATGACACATTAAAATGGAACAAATCATCTCACAGCAATTAACAACCTTTAAGATGTGCAGGTTGAGAGGCACTCACTTGTAAATTGAGCTTGATGATAATTGTTGTATACTGTAATTATAGTTTCCTGCGAGCACATCCAAGCTGCAGCTGGAAACAGAGGGCCACATCCTGGTATCATCAGATATACTTTCAACACGACACAGTGCGACAGTCAAGAGATGGGCGCTACAGAACATGACCAGCTTCACTGTGCTTTCTCTCTCTTTGTGTAGGTCCTGTGTGTGAAGAACCTGAGCCCACAGGCGTCAGTGGCCCAGCTGGTGGCGCTGTTCTCCAGATTTGAGAGGATGGACAGGCCCCCGGTGCTTTACCGGGTGCTGACTGGGAGGATGAAGGGTCAGGCTTTCATCACTCTGCCAGGTGAGAAAGATAAGAGGTGAGAGTTGGGTGGTCTGAGGGCAAAATTATCTGCAATACAGCTAGGTGTGCAGCAGGGGGCGTTCAAGGAGATAGTACTCAATGAACGGGACAGCTAAAGTAATTCTTTACACTAGTTTCTACACAAAAAAAACTACATGTTGTTTCAGTTTTTGCAAGTGTAGCATCGCAAATGAGTCTGCGCCCAAAATGCTGACATTCTGCTAAAGCATGATTGGTCCAGCTGGTTTTTACCAAAAAATCCAATTTGTTGATGGGACCACCTCAATGGCTGAAAGAGGGGCATGTTAAACAGCATGTTAACAAGTATGCTTACAGCCTATGGATGGACTTTCTCCACTCCACTGAAGGGGAATGGGGGTTTTTATGACTCGTCCACCTGGATATTAGAGTTAGGGGCATGGCTGCTTTGTCTGTGAGGCGTTAGAGCGTGTTATTGTTTGTTGGGCCTCCCCTTATGCTTACTAAAGAAACCTCTTTTATTCTCACTATGGATGGCACCTGGCACAAACAGTAACTAGGCGTTCGAGGCATAGTTAAACCACAACAGAAACCTCCCTGTGTGTAAAAGAGCAGGTGGTTGTGTAGTGGTTGAAGGGGATTGGTATCAGGAGGCTCCTGCTCCAAATTCTCTGCTGCTACTGGTGGCTTCATGCCTGAAATCAAAATGGCGGAAGCCACGAAAGCAGCTCGTGGTGCTATGGCGTGCCTAGGCTTAACAGAAAAGTCTTTTACTACAATCAACATCAATCCATGCACATTCTGTCTAGAAAAAACAAAAACATGATAAATTGATGAAAATTGGCCACAAGAAAACCTTACAGAGATTCAAAACACATACATTACATTTGTTCTGCAGCTCCACGGGGGTCCTTTCATTCCAGACTCTCCCCTCATGAAACCGGAAATCCAGAGAGTGGGAGTTGTTATTTTCCTTATTTAGTTTTTTGGTTCTTTCCTTGGGGTGTTACTTGGCATGTTTCTTTTTCTTTGGCAGATGCTGAAACGGCCCAGAATGCCTTGCAGTTAGTCCACAGATACCGGTTGCTTGGGAAACCTTTGGTGGTCGAATTTGGCCGTGAACGACAGGAAGAGGAGAAACAGAAGGAGAAGGAAGGGCAGGAGGAGAAGAAATAAATAAACAGAAGAAAAATGTTTTTTATGTAAATTAGACTGTTGTGAATGGCTGAAACTAATGTCACAGTGTACTTATTTTTTGTGGATATAAAGTTGGATTCGTTGGCTTATTATTATTATCAGCAGCGCCTGTGTGTCATTTATTTTGATAATTAACATATTTAAATGATCCAGAATCTTAAAGCATCCAGTAACACAAATCTGTTTCTCGGGAAAAGCTTTTTGTTTTTCGAGTCAGCTCAAGCATCTGATTCATGTCACACGAAGAGACTTCACATGAACTTGTTTCATATATAAAAACGCCCTTCATCATTTCACATCATTACTGTATCTACTTTAGAGTTTATCAAATGTTCTCTTTCTAGATTATTTAAAGCAATAATTATTTTATGACTTGTAGCAAGATTTTTTTGAAATGTCTTTTTTTGTTGTGAAACTAACTGAGCAAGCAGTCCTAGTCGATGCACACAATCCACAGTTTTCAGCTTATATACATTTTCTTACAGCTGCTTTATTTTCCACTGCAGTTTAACACGCAGGGCTTCTGTGAAGGTTTCATTAGTGGTTTAGGTGTGAGTTTACTGCTATTCCATATGTGGGCACTAGATGGAGCCATTCGGTCATTAAGGTTAAGAGAAGTTGACTGGATATGAAGTAGCAGCTTTTTGAGAGACTAAAAACTAAAATCAAGGTTGAAAAAAAAACATTTTTTGTTAACTTAAATAAAAGTAAAAGCTAGACTTTAGAAATTATTTTATGAAACTAACAAAAATAAAAGAAATAAGCAGGAAACAATAGTTTTACTCTCTGTCACAGCCAGCATGTGGTATGTTTACTTTGGGGTGCTATATTGGACACTTTTTTGCACTCTTCTGAACATCTAAAAGCATTCCCCTGACAGATAATAAAAAAGGAAACTAATTTAAACTAAACATTTTTTTTTGTTCTTGTTCTCATCTTGTTAGTGTGCAGCAGCTCTAAGCTGCACTTCCTTTGCTGTTAAGCCAAAAGTAAGTTTGCAGGCACTCCTATGGAGTAAAACATTTCACTTTTTAAGACCAAATTACTGTAAGTTCTAATAGTTTGAATTCAATGATATTTTAATTTCATATAAGTACAATAAAATATAAACAACAGAAAGTACATTATGTGGAGGGGTACTTCATATTAAACTCCAGTTAACCTGATGATTTATGTCACATTACAAATATAAGATTCACTTTTGGTAGCTGAATGAACCCAATCAATCCTTTTTTTGTTTCTCTTAGTAAACCGACACATTATGATTATGTTCTTTCTCATGCTGTATTGGTCGGTCAGCTGGTATCTTCAGTATATTTATTTGGTTACTGTAGAGCACTGTTGAGTAATTCCATTTTTTTTTTTTTTGGCCTGTCCCGTTTGGCTCTTTTGCCATCAGAATTGTTGTCTAAAGGCAAAGAAAGATGCCCAACGGATTTACTTTACCAAACTGACCATCCCAGCCTTGCCGTAATGGTCCATTTGATTCACCTTTTATTGTTTATTTTATTTTCACTTACTGAATACGGGACAGACTTGACTGGGGGAAAGAAGGGGAGAAAGAAAGAGGGAAAGAGAAACAGCTGAGAAGAGGGACGGGGGAGAAGGGCAAAGACAAAAACCAACAGAATGAGCAGAAAAAAAGAAAAAAAAAGAAAAAAAATGCATATATCAATCACCTGGATCACCTGCTGAGAAAGAAAAAAGAAAACAAGCAGAAGAGAACAAGAGTAATAGAATAAACAACATCACAATGATATATGGGAATATGACAGTAAATACTAAATATTAAACATTATTGTGCAGCACATAAGATCAACAGAACACAGTGTGCTTTGAGGTAGGAGCCAAAAAGGGTGTAGTTTGTGGGTGTGATCACCCGTGTGTACACCTGTGAGCATGGACGCGCTTGTTTTTAAAAGGTTCCTTCATGTAACGATCTGCTAGAGGGTGTGGGGGGGCCACAGCCCCGTCCTCCAGGGCATGAAGCCTGTTGAGTAATTCCTTAGTTCTTGGATCATAAAATGTTCTCTGCGTGAGAGTCAATGAGCTCTCGCAGCAGTTAATTGCTCTCTCAGACCCAGCGTTAGTCCAGGTTCATACTGATAGAACGGTGTATGTATCATCTCCCCTGTGGAAATGTCTACAACCTTTATTCACAGCAGGTGTCTCTGAGTAACAGCAGTAACAGAGACAGACCTCATTCACAAGGTGTTTACATTCCCATAAGAGCTGCGTGCACCTCTGTGACACGGGTGCTCAGGAGGGTTCAAAGTGTGTTTTGAGTTTGTGTTTGTCTTTCACACAGCCTTGGTGTGCGTGCTCTCTGTCTACTTATCTACGGCGTTCTCTTGCTCAAATATGTTTGGGGTCAGGGGATTGTGGTGTGCAGGATTTTAGGTTAAAACTTGAAATGAACAGAAATCCTCACTGGTGCCCCCACAGTGTGCATGTCTGTTCAGTATCACTTGCACTGTAATGTAGACTTGCAATAATGTATATAGCTTTAAGAGTCCTTGTACATCTAATAATTTTATGCATAAACAGAAGTTACAAATACGCTGATATATGTTGTGTGTAATTAATATTTTGGATTCATTCTAGTTGACATTAAAGCTGACTTTGGCTAAAAGGGCAGAAAGACTAGTTTGAGGCAACTTTTCACGCCTCAGATCTCAGAGCCTTTATCGCATTTTGGTGGATGCAAACTGACCCAGTGAGCGGTCTCACAATGCAGCTATTAGTCAAACTCAAACTGCTTATTGATCGGACTAAAGTGAGGGTTTTGTTTGTTTAGGTCTGTTTGTGTTGGATTTCTGTTTGCCCTCGGTTCAGGGCTGCAATCTTTTTCCCGTTCAGAAAATGGGAAACAGCAGCCTAAACGCAAACAACACTGGCAGTCTTTAAATATTAACTGCTGCAATTTAAAAGGCCATTCAAGTGTCAGATAGTCTGCTTTATTTCTAATGGTTATGTCACACCTATTTGTCAGCTTCAGAGTAATTATTTAAGAAAAGTTACATCTCTAAATGCTTTCTTTAAAGCAGTTCATGGAAGTCACACTGTTTATTCATCAAACACTGGCACAGGCTGACTCACTGCTGTGGACACCTGATGCATCAGAGCCATTATTGATTAACCTGTGCTTTTCCTTTCGGTCAATACGTTTGCTTCTGTCTACGGTCCCTGCAAAACCACTTTGAAAGCACATCAGATCTCAATGGGGGAAAAAATCATGCTGGATATCTTTACTGGTATGGACTGGGTAGTGTGTTTGGAACAAATGGATGCTATGTGGTTGAGTTTATGTTAGGCGAGCACATGGGTCACTCAGTGACCCCGAGACCATCACTGACCCACCACCAAACCAGTCATGCTGGATTATATTACAGGCAGCATAATGTTCTCCACAGCCTTTCTAAACCCTTTCCCGTGTGTCGCATGTCCTCCCAAGTACAGGTTGCCACAATTTCACATTGCCAGGCACAGGGCCCACTAGAGGATGTTGAGCCCTCAGGCCACCCTCACAAAGTTTCTGATTGTTTGGTCAGACATTCACACCAGTGGCCTGCCAGAGGTCATTTTGTAGCTCTCCTAGAGTAACTACCTGTCTCCCAGAATCTCCTCCATGCTCTTGAGACTGCACTGGGAGACACAGCAAACCTGGCAATGAAGCATATTGGTGTGTCATCCTGGAGGAGTTGGACTGCATGTGCAACATCAGTGACACTGACTCTATCCAAATGCAAATCTAGTGAAAAAATGCAGTCCGTAAACATGAGGAAGGGAAAAAATGTCACCGGCCTCCACCTGTTGTCTCATTGTTGCCCCTCTAGTGCACCTGTTGTTAATTTCATTAACACCAAAGCGGCTGAAACTGATTAACACCCAGTCTGCAACTTAAACGACCAGATTAATATCGCAGAGGTTTAAGACTCGATGGTAAACTCGGATTAAAACGTGTTCCTTTAATATTTTTTTAGCAGCGTATACTAGTTTAACCCGTGCTTTTCATTTAGGTCAGTACATTTGCTTCTGTCTTTAGTATCTGCAAAACCATTCTGAGGGAAAAAGCAGTGTAGGAGGAAAGAAAAGCTCTGCAAAAGGCATGTAGGAAAAGTTTACATTTATTTCCAAATACAAAAGAGTACAATGCAGAAAAGGATGCTTGTGGTCATTTAAAAATGGTGTCATCACAGAGTTTGTCCAGCGAAAAACTCCAACTTCATTGTGTCGTCGTCAACGTACACATAGACTGTATATAAAGGATGAATGCAGCCATCGTGCTGTCACCCATTGGTTTGCAAAGTCCAGTTTTTAAAGCTTTGAGATGATGAATTTCAAAGTGCTGTGAAGACTTCCTAACTTGAAGCGTACACTGATTTATTGCTCTTTTGAATTGTATTCAGTGAGACTCATAAGGTCATCAGTAAAGTCTTTGCTAAGGGAATCATATAGGGGGACTTCTATACAAGCTTAATTTGCCCCTTGTTGGTCGTTACAAAGGATTCAGATTAAAGACGTTAATATCATGATTTTCCCTTTTCAAATTTAACAAATATTCTTTATATTTTGCATGACTGGAAATCTCATTGTGATACACTGATATTAATGTACAAGGCACTTGTAATTCTTTGAAAATGCATTCAAATTTTCAAATAGGATGGAAATTAATACAATTTATAGTTATAGTTGACATTTTGCAGGCACAGTCCAACATCGGTTTCAGGTAATACAGTACTGTGAGAAGTATTCTTTCTGATTTAGATTAGAAACATCCATTTTGGCTGCTATGTAGAAAACTTTTAGTTAGATTTTTGCACATGCAGCAAAAGCTAGGCATCTATGTAGCTAATGAGAACACGTTCACGTAATGAAAACCATTCATAAACTGTTTTTATTGACAATGTCTTCATGTATTTTTCCTACATTTTTGTCTACTTTGTTTATATTTCACAAGGATAGTAAAAGACTGATAATAAAGATAAAAAAGTGACAATTTTCTATCAATGCAAACGTGTGAAAACTATAGACAACAGGTCAAACAAGTACAGAAACACAACTTTAATAGTTCTGCTGTGTAATTTTGTTGAAATTTCACAATTGCTTCTCAAAAAAATCCAGCAAACACTGACAATGTGCATTCATTTAGATACACTATAAGAATACATTTATTAAACTTAAGCTGTGAGGCAATTACAGTTAAAGGTGTAATGGACAGGTGGACCCCTCAGACATATCCTGTGATGTCATATCCTGCTGCAGTGGGCTTCCTAGCTCGTTGGGCTCCATGCGTACCCGACTCTGAACTGCCACTTGCACTACGAATTAGTGTCTGCCCCCTGCTGGGGGTATTGACACCCCCCACCTGCAGGGTGGGGTTGCGGTAGGTCTGTGAGGTTGTTCGTACACCTGTGCTCGATATGCCGCCTCCTACTGGGTACGGATATCCGCCTCCGTGGCGTCTCCCACGGCCGCCTTCCTGCTCTTCACAACATGACACACATAGCATCCCCCCACCCAGCATGGAAATGAGTGCAGAGGCCAGCCCAGTGTATAGGCACTCTCCGAGTTCATACTTCATGCTTTGAGGTACATTTGGAAGGTAGAAGGTCTTAACCACCTCGTGTGTGGTCCACGCCACGGGTACGAGAGCCAGAAAGCCTGCAAAGACAAATAACACCCCACCTGCACCGGCGACACGACTCTTAACCCCACCAGAGCTCTCCAAGCAAAGCGTGCACTGCATTCCCAGAGTTGCCATAGCAATTGCAAGGATAGACAACACTATGGAGATGACCATGAGGGCACGAGCAGCCTGCAGGTCCGAAGGCAAAGCCAGCATTGAGTTGTAGGTCTCACATTGGAAGGCCCCCGTGCTCTGATAGACGCACTCCATCCACAGGCCCCGCATGTTATCCACAGCTGTGACAATATTGGAACCAACGTGTGCAGAAATCTGCCAGTATGGAAGTACTGTGGCCACCAGGGTCCCCAGCATCCCCAGTAAGCCCAGGAAGAAGCCCATCAGCTCCAGAGCTGCTGATGCCATAGCCGTAACTGTGATCACCCAGAAGCAACCAGAAGAGACGAGCTCCTGCAAAACCCACAGAAATATTTTATTAAATACTATAAATAAACAAATACTAAATAATAATTTTGTCATAACTGCAAAAACCCCAAGGCAACCAGTTAAACTAAATTATATAAAATTCTCATTAATTAGCTGAAAAATATTGGTTAAAGAAATGTAATTACAATAGCTGTAATTTGGTCACATTACTATACAAAATATAGTAAATATTTTTGTTATATGTGCTTTTTTTAAATGGAGATTTATTGCCTAAAAACATCAGGTTGTAATATTAAAAAAACAGGCTTTAGTTTTGTTAGCTTGCTAAGTATGCTAATAGAGAAAAGTTGTAAAATACTAGATGATATAACATTCATGATGATTTTACAGAGTAAGATTCATATTTTAGATAATACTTTAAAACGTTATTGCTTTTTTTCTTTAATTTTAGAATTAGTTTTAGCTTTAGCATTGTCAGGTAGCAAGCTAACCAGTTATACTAGCTAATTAAAAGTAGCCTAAATCAAAGAGGGTTTTGTTTTTAGTTCTTCATTTCTCACATTTTGTTAATGTCATTTAGTTCAAGTGTTGTGTGCAGAGTAGCTTGGATTTTCAGTTACAGTTTATTGTAACTTGAATGTTTTAAGTTTAATGCTAACCTTGTAATCACAGGAGAGGAAGCTAAGCAGCATTCAGATGAACATCATTACATTTCATTTCTCATACACTCACCGGCCATGCACACTTATGTACACTTTGTTAGTTCTGGGTTTGATTCAAGGTGCTGGAAACAGTGCTTAGAGATTCTGATCCATGCTAACATTTTAACTTTGTGCTTTTTTACTTTCAGCTGATTGGTTGGCTGCACATCTATGATGCAAATCTTTGATGTGCACCATATCCCAAAAGGTGTTCTAGTGGATTGAGATCTGATGACTGTGGAGGTTCAAGAAGCCAGTTTGGGATCATTCAAGCTTTGTGACCTGGTGCGATATCAAGCTGGAAGCAGCCATTAGTAGACTGTGGTCACGAAGGCATGGACACAGTCAGCGATACTCAGGTAAACTGTGGTGTTTCTGCGCTGCTCTGTTGATACTAAGGGGTATAAAATACGGGGAACAGGGGCACATTTACTTCTATACAGTGCCCTGTCTTCTTTTAACAAGTCTGGACTTTCGGGAGAGGGATGTTGTCACTCTGAGGTATGAAAAGCCTTCACTGATACAGGTGTCATCTGAATGGCAACATGTATTGAACTTTGCATAGAACCAAGCTACCAACTCCAGAGGTAGTAAAGCACGTACCATTTTTCCTGTTTAGTCCAGAGGACATGGCATCCATGTTTTACAAAAAGAACCACAGAACAGATTTACAGTTTGCCTCTGTCCTCCTTTAATGAGCTCTGACTCAAAGAAATCATCGGCCATTCTGGATCATGTTCACATACAGATTTCTTATTCTGTCCTATTTGGTCCAGTTTGTGTTTAGTGAATGACTAAAGGTTCAGTTCAAGTATTATCTGTGTAATCTACCGCTGACACAGTGGCAGGTGACACTGGCTGTTTGAACAATATTCCCACCAGAGAAATCAAAGTAATTTTAGTTCATACAGTTCACACCACTAAAACCAATGCACAGTAACCCACCAAAAAGCAAATCAGCGTTCTTTAAGTGTAAAGAAATTCAAGTATTCATTGAAAATCTTTAAATTTACTGACAAACTTTGCTCTGTTCCCTTATTTGGACAGGGTCACCACAGTGGGTAGCTCCACATGTGAGATTTGACAGATGCCCTTCCCAAAGGCAACTATGTCCTGTAAAAAATAATGTGAAACGGATACTTAAATCCTTAATTGGCATCTAAGCCACATTTATAATAGCTAAATTCTTCATTCACTGTCAAAGTCAATTTTTGTGAGGTGTTACATTGATTCAGTTTTGCAGTCCACACATCCTTCCTCCTGAATAAACAGTGACAACACACACAGCTCACTTCCATGCATTTACCTGAGAGTGCTGCAGGTTATAGAACAGCCAGGCGCTGAACTAGTCGAAGATTTTTTCCTTTGCTGCAGGGTGTGAAGTTGCAGCTGGAGCGGAGGATGAGGAGGTAGAGGATGAAGACAGAGCAGAGCCTGCAGCCTGCACAGATTAGATTCACCACTGGTATTTCTGTTGAACCTGCTCCTGCTTCTCCAGTAGAGAAAATGTTGCCTTTTTCTTGCTGTATCAGACTCTGACTGCTTCCTCAGACCTTGACATAGTCACAGCTGCTGTACTTTTAAAATGCCACTTACTCTGCTGCTGCTTAGATTAGACCGAGGGAGCCAAGAAGGGGAAAAAAACACTTCTTTCAGAAATGAGAGAAGAAGAAATACAGTCCTCTGGACTGCCTGTTGCAGGGTATCCACTTTAAAACAACAACAGAGAAGGATAAGAAACGCCAGTGTTCCTGAACATTGTGTCTCTATCACCGTCTCATCTGTGTCGCGTGTTTGCGTAACTCTGTCCCTCATCCAGACCTTCACCTACTGTCATGTATACACACTGACATCTGTGTGACACACATATCCCGGTTGGTCAGACAGCTTAATCATTCTCTCATCTGTCATTTCTCCAAAACAGACCTTTGGTATGTTGGCGGCAACAGGCTGACCCAAAAACTAAAGGTACTGTGGACCCCTGTGTGTGTGAGAGAGAAACAGTTTCAGGAGTTTCATTAGCTTTTTGTAAGTGAAATTAACGAAACGTGTAATCATCAAGAAAAGCGCCTAAATCAGTCATCCTTTTATGGAACTGGAAAAAACATCCAGCTCACTCTGCAGAAATTTCAAGAAAGAAATGCTTGTGAGCACTTCTTTGCATTTTTAATTAAAATGAGCAATGAAATAAAACACCCTCAGGTGATAAACGTTACAAAAGGACGATGTAAAAAAAGCATATTTTTTATTAATTTTATTTAATTTCATATTTTGCAAGTGTGGGGTTCCCAGCAGAAATCGTTTTAGTTTCATATTAATCTGCTCAATTTACTCAGGGTTGTTTTTTTTATGCAGAGACATGTTTTGACCTCTTATATTACAGCTACAGGGCAAATGTCCTTCTCAGGAATTCTAATTTCGACTTCGTTTGCCTAAGTTGGGTTCTCTTTCTACTTTTAATACTTGTTGTTTATGTTTTAGAAATATCATGAAGACTTTCCTCATATTTTTTTGACTGAAAATTTTTTTTTTTACAAAAATGAGACACAAATGATCAGTTTCAAAATTATCTAATGTTTATATATTTAGTCCAGAGGCTTAAAACAATCATAATATGAAAACCTGATCAAGAAAAAAAAAACTACTTCCAGTAAGAGGTAAATCAATGATTATATATCCAGTGTGCTACCCAGTGTTACATGCCAACATGTTATAACTGAGCAATAAACAAAGAAGTAATGCTGGTTGCATACAGTCACAAACCTTTTGGCGTTTTATGTTCAGGCAAGGTAGCCAAAAAGTCAACCAACCAGCTTGTCTCATTAAAGCAACTTATTTCTTTACATTTAAAATAGTTTTGCCCAATTTTATATTAGATATTAGCTGAATTTAGTGGTGCTAATGTTTTGAAATATTGTTGTAATTTATGTGATTTTATTATATAATATGATTATATGTTGCCTAAAGCAACAAGAATGTGTTATACCTAGTTAGCTAGCTATAGCTATGATTAGGGGATATGCTAAGCTAGGCTAAGCTAAGCTAAACTAAGCTAAGTTAAGCTAAACTAAGCTAAGATAGCCAAGAGCATATAAGAAATAACTCAACAAGGTCAAATGTACACAAAAGAAAAGAATAAAGATAAAATAGATACAAAAAATTTGAAAAATCTAATATAGGAACTCAACAAGTTGAAATAAAAAAATATTATAAAATGCTATGTTACAAAAAATGCTATGTAAAGTAGTAAGTTTTACACAGAGAAAAAATGATTTATAAATAGAGTAAATTTAATGTAAAACAATTTTGCTAACTAAAGGTAATTTTGTAAATAAATAAATATGTTTTTAGAGGCAGCTAATGACTTCCTCCAAGCTGTCATTTTATCTTTAGCTGCCTTTATATTAAATAGGAGGTGTATATATAACACAAAATTTGTAAAGCATGAACATCAGACACAAAACCAGCAAATTTCCCAAATGAATTAATTCTGCAGTTCTGTTTTAAAGTTCAGGCGTTATCATCTTATACTTTATTTATGTTTAAATGCAAATTTTAATGAATCAGAAAACATTTTCATGGCATCTCCCACCATCCACACTCAAACCTGCCATACAGTGGCGTAATTTCCAGGGGGGTCAGGGGGGTTATGATCCCCCCAATAATCAGACACAACCAATATAACACCCCCCCCAATAAAATTATGAATTATCTTGCATAAATAGGCTGTTGATTTTCTTTGCTCATTTCAGGTATTACCAGCAAAATAGTTGCATGTATAATCATCTGGGAATTTACCCAGATATATTTATTTATTTAGACAGAGATCTCGATCCCCCCAATGTTCAGCACAAAGTTACGCTGATGCTGCCATAATATATTACTTCTGGGTGAGGCTGACACCAGACTTGGCCGGCTTCTGCCTATCATCATTTATCAAATGTTTTCAGGCTTGCCAGTCTGAAGGCTGTTGATGCACAGAGGCAGAAAATTACAAAAGCAAATGATACCTACCATGGTTACCATGGAGGTGGATCTACTGCTGATAGACGAGAGGGATGGTCCTTCCTTGTTGGTCAGTGCCGTGTAAGCTGTTGACACGCACCATAAGAGTGTGCATGAGCAGTCATTACAGTCAGCTGGTTTGTCGAAGTTGAGCCCTCAGTTTCTAATCCTTCCAGTCGGCCCTCACATGGCAGCGGCATCATAATGAGATTAGAGCATAATCCAGTCACTTCCCCTCCAAAGCAGGCTGAGGGGGCAACGTCCACACACTCAGAAACACTGAGCCATTATTACAAAGCACAGAAAGGCATTATCTGGGCACACTGCATATTAATGTGGCAGCTCAGGTCAGCCTGTGACCCTTTGTTATACTCTTGTGACTCTGACTGGTGCATACTTTCTGTGAATTAATGAAAAGAGCCAAAGAATATGAAACTGTTCCTATCACAACTTTATAAATCACTCCATAACAGTATGCAAATGTATGCACAATATGATAGGCCCTCTTTTATTTATTCTGTCTTTAAGAAATAAAATATTCTGCCACTACTGTGCATTTCTGCTCACTTTTATCTACCTGCTACACTCGACAGCACCTACTTAATGAAAAACACTTCTGACTGTCTGGATGATTTAAAATCCTGAATGGATTTCCTTCAACTAAATCATAGCACAGCTGAGGTAACTGTATTTAGTCCCCCTCTACCTCTCTCGATATCTTAAAAGAATGCACTTGGTTAGTGTATTTCTTTCAGCTTAATAACATTTTTAATAAATGTTCTTACTCCTCGTCTATTTGCTGTCATGCTGATGCCTTTTCTATGTTTGGCGGATATCATGATTTGCATTTTTTCATAGTCCTTTGCGGCCTATTCTATTAATATTATTATGTAGATGGCTTGTATACCTCACTGTGCTATATAAATATAATGAACTGACACCACTAATCTGGGAAATGCTTAAGCTTTGACTCGACTATATGAGCAATAGTATGCGGACAGCTACACATCATACCCATAAGTAGCTGCTGAACACGTCATTTGAACTCTCAGTGTTAATCTTCTGTTATAATAACCTAAACAACTCTGGGAAGGTATTTTAGAGCCCGGCTATGGGGATTTGCTCCCATTCTCCTCAGGCACATTAGTGAACCTATTGATGCTGTAATAAGGCTCACAGTTTATCCAAGAAATGTCAGATGGGGTTGAGTGAGTCAGGTCTCAGTGGTTTGAAGTGCTGAAGAACAAATCAAGTCTCGCATCTCAGCAGCACAAGTTTCAGCAGTAAAATTAAGGAAGCCCTTTAGAGCATTATCTCAGTATCTTTGACTCACAGGTTGTTGAAGGGCTTCCCATGATGCAATGAACAATTTCTCTCTTATCTTTCCCCTCAGCCCCCAAACCTGTGGCAGCAGATTGCTAACCCTGTCTGAGTTTGCTTCTGCTGGAGGTTTCTTCCTGTTTGAAGTGAGTTCTTCCTTCCCACAGTCGCCAAGTGCTTGCTCACAGTGTTATGGAGTCTTTTCCTCGTATTGAAAAGCAGTTGCTGACGCCGCTGTTGTTGTGAGCTGGTGCTGTGAGCTGGTGCTGTGTAAATAAACAGCCTATAAAAACATCTGAGAAGAAATTCATCTGAATGAATTTAATTGTTTTTAAAAGGTTTTGTCTTTGCGTGCGGTTTCGTCTCTTATACTGTCTCTGCCTACGATCATATTTCCATCCATCGATCCATCCATGTAAGCCAAGTCAAGTACCTGATAGTGTGTAAGTTCAGATTTAGGTTAAAAATCTTTGAAAGATGCTCAGTTCAGTTGCCTAACATAGGCTGCTATGCCACATGTAGCTTCAGATACATTTTGAAATACACTTTTGACCCTTTTTTCTAATTGCTTACACCAAGTGCACTCTGTGAGATTTTACGTAATTATAACAACAAACAGCATCTCTCTTAATGTTCATTTGGTGTGTATATTGATAAAAGGTCCACATACTAGTATACAAACTTCCTGTTAACCCCAGAAGAGGGCGCCAAACCTTAGGTTAAACTTGCCATGCTTAATATACTAACTTAACCAAAGAGAGCCAAATGGCTGGTCTCTGGGAGTTGTAAGATCAAATAAAAAAAATCAAAATATATTTATAAGCACATTTAAAAACAACACGGGTTGTGCTGTACATAGTAGAGATCAAATAGTAAACATACATAGTAATTACTATAAAAGACTAGTCATAATTGAAAGCTAGAGAGTACAAATGAAGGGCCTTTTTTCAGGAAGAAAAGCAGAAAATTCCATCAAAGTTATTTTGAAAAGATATTTTCAAAGCAATACATTTCCTCTTCCTGTATATGAAGGCAGCTGAATTTTAACATTTTAATTGATTAAAACACTTAAGAGGGAATTTCTGAAGCGGAAAACTCTGTTGATGTTGTCTGTGGAAGATGTTACAACTATGACATTGATGAGTAGATGGTGATAACCAACCAATCAGATTCTCAGTTTTAGTTTAGTTTTTAAACGTTTCACCAAGTTGAAAGTGATTATTGCAAAGCACTGCAAGCAGCAGTTGTTGTAATTTGTGTGGGAAGAAAATCATGGTGGCCAGTATCTGCTGGTTGCATCTGCCAATGTTTGCTTTATTTCGTGGGATTTCATGTCCCAGTGCTGCTGATGTTGGTTGTTCTAACTGTGGACTCAGTAATATTGCTATGACATGCACCTTTTTTTGGCATCAGTGAAATGTGTGATACTGGCATTGATGAGAAAGTTAACCCTCACCTCAAAGGCTGATCATTGTCTAGTGATTCTGGGAGTTATCTGACACGTCTCATGTCCAGCAGGTGAGTAATAAGTGCATAGGTGCACAACACAACAACAAGTGAAAACAGGAGAAGACAAAACAGGAAACAAAATTGACACAGGACAAAAAAGAAATAACCTTTCAAAGTAAAACAGGAACTAACCAAGGAAACAAAAGGAACCCAGGCTTAAACAGAGGGAGGGTACCTAGAAAACAGAAAGTAAAAGTTAAACCTTAAATCAAAAGAATAGACTCAGAATAACCACAAGTACAAGTAGGATGTAGAATAGGATGAATCTACAGACAAAACAAAATAAACACAGAAATATAAACTTTACAAACAGGACAAATAACTGAACCTAAACAGAAAACGTTGGTATATTAACTCTGAATTCAAAGTATTAAACAAGTGTCAAAACCAGCAATGTGAAATAACTTTTAAAAATTAACCTAATTAATAATTGCCCACTTTTAATGCAATACCCTACCAGTGGTTGCCAAAGTGTGGTCTCCCACAGGTGGAGTACTGAATTCAAGTCACAAAATTTGAGTTTTTAAGGAACACGTTTATTTATTTATTTATGAGGCCCAAACAGTTTCCTTATTCTGAAACATTAATTCACAATGACAGTAATTGAGCACCACCTCAGGCTAAAGTACCTCCTCTGTTCCATATATTTTAACGGGAAGGTAGTTTAAGGGTTTACACAGCAGTGGAGTCTCCTGTGTAAACATCCATCTCTACCGGTTTCCAGTTCACCTATCCCCACTAACTGTATGTCTTTGGACTCTAGGAGGAAGCAGGAGTACCCGGAGTGAACCCACGCAAACACAGGGAGAAGATGCAAACTCCACACAGAAAGACCCCGCCTGATGGTGGAATTGAACTCAGGACCGTCTTGCTGTGAGGCAGCAGTGCTAACACCATGCTACTGTGTAAACAATTGGAAGAAAAACAACAGTGCACAGTATCACTAATTTCTCACTGAGCTTCCAGGATCTCCTGTAGAGCAAAAGGTTTGTTGTGGTGCCCTCAAGTGGTCACTAGAAGAAAATGCAGCAAACAGGTAGACTTTCATTCAAATATATAGCTAGAGGCCTATTTCAGCTGCTACAGGACAAGAGGCAACCCTGTTTGTAATTGATTAACAGCGTTACAGGACCAACACAGAAAGAAAAACAACTACTAACACCTATGGGTAATTTAGAATCACTGATTAACTAAACCCCACCAGCTGCATGTCTTTGCACCATGGGAGGAAGCCAGAGTACCCACGGTTAATCTACACAGATATGCACAGAAATGCCAGATGGTGGATTCAAACCCAAGACCATCTTGCTGTGACCATCTTGTTGCGCTGACCACCAAGTAAATATTAAGCAACCCTCTTTCATTAAGCAAACCAATATATCCTAAACAATTATGAATACAGGGTACAGAAAGCCACTCAGTTAAAACAGTTAAACATAAATGGTTCATGATCATAAATTTAAATTGACCAGCAATTGTAATTGTGCTGTAAAACACTTTTTTTGTTTATGTTTTGTGTCCTGTTGGGCTGTTTTTTCAACACTTTTAAAAGCAATCTTATAAAGCTAACAGGAGTGGCACCTGGTGTGGTCTTCTGCTGCTGTAGCCCATCTGATGTGCTGCATACTTTGATTGTAACAACTGATTATTTAAGTTACTATCAGCTGTAAGTCTGGTTATTGGCTGATTAGATATTTGGTTAAACGGTTGTAAAGTTTTGACTTAAATTCTTTTGTAAAACTTCCTTTTCATGGCTAACAGGCATGTGGGACTCTTTTTTTATTTACAGTGAAAGAATACATTTATACAAAGACACAAGGCAAAAGGGGAATACTGCTCTAGGGGGTCCAGGGATGTAGGGAATCCACACATCCAGTATTTAAAGGTAATTCTCCCTCAACTCACGGTCAGGCTTACCACACCAGGGAAGAGAATCCAGTGATCTGTGCAGAGGAACCACACAGTCACAATCCAGAAACACCAGGGGCACAGCAAAGCACACAGAGACGCAAAAAACAGGATTTTAACTAACTAAGCAGTTCAGCGATCCAACAAAAAAATAGTTTATTTAAAAGTTTTCTAGATGGAATCTAAACGCATCAGGAAGTTTTCAAAAGTCCGTTCTGATAGCACCATTTATGTGTTTTTAACCTCATTAATTTTTCCAGATATTTGATTTCTTCTACAGCTTTTACACTGGTGGTGCAGATGTAAATGTTTGAGTGAGTGTCATTACAAGAGTAAAGTTTTTATCATCAAAATAGCTTAACTAAAAGCACTCATTATGTAGAATAGCTCTTTTTAAACTGTATTGTGTTACTGGGTTATAATTAGGGTCATTAATGTGTAAATCAATTTATTTTTGCACTAGATAAACCAGTAAAGATTTCAGTTGCTTATATGGTAAATGGCCTATATTTGTATAGCGCTTTACTAGTCCCTGAGGACCCCAAAGCGCTTTACACATTCAGTCATTCACCCATTCACACACACATTCACACACTGGTGATGGCAAGCTACATTGTAGCCACAGCTGCCCTGGGGCGCAATGACAGAGGCGCCCCAGGGCGCCCCCTATATGCCGAGGGGGAGCTTTAGCAGTAATAATGCAATACAAATAAAAGGAAAAAGAAAAAACAATTTTCAAACAATAGAAACTAAACTGAAAAAAGGTAAACCCAGTCTCAAAAGGGACACGAAATGTAAAAAAAATAAAATAAAAATAAATATGAATGGATAAAAAAAAAGATAAATAAAAAAATAACCAAAAGTCAGAGCCTCTTATCTTTTTGTGAATCTACACCTCAGTTTATTTATGAAAAAGGGACTACATAATACCTGAGCGGATTAGAGCAGTGTGCAATCCAACTTTAGAGGTCTCTTTGGCGGACAGCTGTCAAACGAGGCAGTCCAAAAACAAGCTGACCAATCACAGCCTATTGGGAAAAGTCATTTCACTCCTCAGACCAATCAGGGCGTTCTAAATCCAACCGGAAAACCACGCGCGATCCATATAAAGATTTTTTTTTGTCTCCGCCCACAATTTCCAAAAATAATAAATTAATAAAAGTGTGTCCTAAGGTTATCCTGACCCTATTATTCTTCCATACACTTTATGTGTTTCAAACGTCTCACGTATACATGCGTGGGCTGTTTATACACCAAGCCGGCCGGTGTTTGGGCTCAGTGACTCAAAACTTACATTAGAGTTTCTACTATTTATGTTTATCAGTGTTGTTTGATTTATTTCAGTGCGCTTTGTGTGAGTTTGGGTATGGATTTGTTGCGATATAAATCGCTTTGCGGTTCGGCATACTACAAAATGTTTATTTTATGGTTTAATTTGTGTAGAAAATTGATTTTTACCAAAATGCTAGGCGATGGATTCACCTTGTGAAAGTCGCTTGAACGCATGAAGCAGCTTCAGAAATTAGTATTTTTAGCGCGAAAAAATGTTGTTTTCTGTGTATTATTCATGCCGAATCAAAGAAGTTGCACCAACGACAGGAAACAACTCTGACTCATGCTTTGTGAGTCACCTTTTCAGACTGATAAGGACCGGCCAGCTTAAATCTTCATTATTGTAAGCGGAGTACGTCACGGGGCTGAGCCAGACTGTGGTCTACACTCATCTTTCCCCCAGGAGGCTCTCCTTCCCAGCCCCTTTGTTCAGTCTAGCCGGTGGGTTGAGTCAGTCAGAAGAAGGCTGTGCTAACCCAACAAATCCAAATCACTGTGGGAACACCGACAAGAGAAAGAAGAGGCCGAAAAATACATCCACCGGATGACGTTTTTAGTTAGAGGCACAGCAGAAAGAAAACGGAAAAAGTTGGTTTTGAGTGTTGCTGATGCTGCGTTTAATGCCGGGAACCGTCTGGCCCTGCGTGGAAGCGTTTGGCTCATTTAAGTCCGTTATCGTCGCTCCAGTATAGCCGCCTGAGCTAACACGCTGTTAGAGATGAACCGGCAGGCTACATGCTAACCCATCACCGGTATATTGCTGACAGTGTGCAGTTGTTGCCACCATCCATCCAGTGATCCACGCTGACTCTCCCTTTCAGTTTCTGCTCAGCATCCATATTTGCATCCCAGGGAGTGGCAGCCACTAATCCCCTCTTTTTCCACCCGTGGCTAGGAAATCAAAGTTGGACACCCCCTGAATTTTCTCACAGGATGGTGAGTATTTTCCTGCATTTTTACGCGCTTTTGTGCCATTTTGTGCTTTTATTTCCTCCCTGGGAGGGTACTCGGGGTGTGAAGTGAAGGACAGTCTAGACCACGTTGCCGCAGTAGCTACAACAATGGATCAAACCGGCGTTGTGTTAGATTTTGTTGAGGTGCGCATTATCAGCACATTGCTGCTCTCCTGTTTGCACTGAAATCAAGGTGTGGATTGGGAAATGAATCTGTGCTTTAATGTGGAAGAGCTGAGGAAAAATTACAGACAGAGGCCTTTATTTGTGTCTCCACTCAGATCAAAACCATCATCCCCGGCTGGTTTGCTCTGACTGATTGATCCAAAAATTAATATCCTCTCCATTTTTTTTTATTATCTGGATGAGTGTAAATAAAATGGAGAATGATTAGGCAACGCTGGAATGTGTTCCCCGTCCCTCCTAATGCCCAGTGTCTAGTTTAAAAGCCTCAGCCAGATGTGTGTTGTTTATTGTAGGCTATAACGGCATTATATCTTCTTAATGGGCTCTGGGCCATGATTTGTAGGCCATGTTCTACTTGGGCAAAGGCCTGCATTGGTTTTCACTCTTGTTATGACTCTGCTGAAACTGCTAAGTTGATCATGGATGATTGTATGAAGCAGTGGGGCGTAGATGACAGTAATTTACCGTGACACATGTAAATGTGTGTGGATTGCTATGCAGGTGCCAAATAGTTCAACAGATCGACAAAAACACGATGCTTGTGGAAGTTCTCTCAGTGCTGCTTCAGTGTTTGGCTCATGATTAATCATGTTTTGCTCAGTGGCACCCCAGCAGTAGTGTAGCATGAGTAATAACAGTGGGACACATGCATTTCAGTCTCTACTTCAGTGTTTTTTCTGCTGTTGTTAATCAAAGAAGAATCCCACATTGCCAGTGCCAAATTGGAAAAATAAAGCATTGTGCTCTGGATAGAGTTGGAGAAGCAGGCCTACCCTTCTTAAAATGCACAAAAATACATGTGCAAGCTCACCAGGTAAACAAACTCTTAAAAAGTTGCTCTAAACATATTTTAAAGAAGCTTTTTTTTAATTGGAAGTTAAACTTCTAACATCTTTACTATTGCAGTTCAGGTTTCTTTGAGTGCAATGCCTCTCTCTTATGACATAATAAGGCTGACACAATACCAGATTTTATTTACGTAATTTTGTATCAATATCTTTGTCATATCTCCAAAAATGAACTCAAATGATTATTAAACTTAATATTTGTCTTTTTATTTGGCCAATGAATTGCACCCATAAAATATGCATAAGGAGGTGGAGAAAGTCTAAGTAATTATAAAGGCATGCAAAAAGAATGACGACACAGTACTCATAAGCTTTGGAAACACTATATGGACAAAGGTATTGGGCCACACCTCTTCATCTTTGAATTCAGGTGTTTTCAGTCACAGCTGTGTAAAATAAAGTACCGTTTCACCATTTGTGGAAAAAATGGGTCAATCCAGAGAGGTATGATGTGTCAGTGGTCCGTTCCAGCTGTCTGTACAGTGTGCAGTTCCTTACCATCATTTGTACTCAGAGATGCAATTAAGATCTTATTCTAAAAATTTCTGACCTAAATACTTAAGGAATGGTTCGTTGCACTCTGAGTTAAGTGAATAATTTCATTAGAGAGTAACGTCATGTGTCGCAGTCGTATTTTTTTGAATTGACATAAATAATCCACATTTACAGATGTACACTTTTGAAGTGATAAAGCAGTTTTATGATTTATAGCAAATTATTTTGTGGACCTTTTGATTATGGACTTCTGGGGTCACAGAATTCACACACTGAGAAACACCGATATAAAGGAAAATGTCCTGATAAACAAAAACACCCACAAGGCCTAAAATCTGCCATCAGCTGACATCAGTGTGTCAACCTGAGAGCTGCTGTCTCCGGGCGTGTATTAATAAACGCTATCCATTTATTATTTATAACTACTACCAGTTCTTCAGATTCTTAAAAGTCATCAACTCCCAGTGTGACTCCTGAGGAGGAAGGAAGACCACATATATAGATGAAAGCTGCATAAAAGAAAATCACATTTAGGCACTAAAGCTTTTGGTAAGTTGGAGAAGCTGTTAGGTTAGATTTTCACCCTGTGTGAGCTGGGATTGGCTCCAGCCTCCCCGGGCTGTAAGTTGGATGAGCAGTTAAGAGAAATGATAGATGGATTGTTAGGTTATGGCTTTGTGTGGGCACAAGTAGTCCAAACCCAGAAGTGATCTTTGCTTTTCAGATTGTTCGATTTTCAGTGGATTGTAGGGACACAAAAAAAAGAACAAGATGCAAAAAAGGAAATTTCTGATCTCTTTCAATCCCTGTGTTTCTGCACTGAGCCAGTGTTTTGCATGCAAAATGTTAGGACGACCTTACAGTGTGTTGGAGAGCAGTTCAACAATAACACCCACTATGACCTCAGAAATAAAGGTCAAGTAGAATTATGACCGCTTGGCCAAAAACAACAAAAATCAGTGTGCGCAAAACTTAATTGTTGGTATAAAGCAGCTTCTCTGTGCTGTGTGAGGGCATTAAATTGCAGAGGTGTTCCTGATAAACTTGTTGTCAAACCAGTTTCCATTTGTTCTGCTTCAACAATCTGGTCCATTCACTCAGGGTTGGACATCTGATGTCACACTGTGTTTGTTTAGCTGTCGTGCTGTCAGCCGTTCTTGTATTTATCCCATATATTTGTCATCCCCACAGCTAAAACATGGAGAGTGACAGCCACCACTCCCACATCTAGTGCCTGATCCAAAAGCCTTCATCTCCCAGGAAGGAGGAACTCTCAGGTCTCCCTGCTAACGTAGAATGAACATGCTCAAGTCCAGTGGACTGAAAATCCCTGGGCGCGGGGCCAAGCATTCCAGCCCAGTGGGAAGGACCTCAGCGGGTGGAACGTCCAGCCCCGTTGCCCCTAAAGACAGTAAGTCACTTCCTTCTCCTGACCCCGTGGAAAATAAAAGGAGCGTCTTTTCCCCCAGTTATTTCTTTTCATCGCCGGAAGTGGCTCAGACCATTTATTTGTGTTGCTGACTCAGAAACGCACAGCTGCATTAGATTACATCCTCATGGTTCTTTATGATAGAAAAAAACATGGAAGGAGGATTGGTTTGTGTCTCCCACTTCTTTAAAACATCTTCCAAAGTGTTCCAGGGCAAACCTTGTGTTGCCTTCAGCAGTTTGGAAAGTGATTTGTTTTTATCTATCAATGAATGTTTAATTTAGGCCTAGGTGATCATGGGGGGAAAAAGCAGGCTCACAGGTGTCAGGTGACCTGCATGGCAGCCACGTAGAGACCAAAGGAGAGCCGACAGCTCGCCAGCCAACACCTCAGTTGCACACTGTCAAAAACACACGGGGTGAGAAACCCTCAGTAATCCAGAGAGAAAGTAATCAGCTGTCCTTATTGATCCTTCCACAGATCCACCTGTCAAAACCTTTTGCAACTTTTACCTCTGCTGGGCATCTTGCTGACCAAAGGCCTCCCCATCAGCTTGGCTCAAACTGAAGTAAACGTCGGTAAACTCGAGCTTTTAGGGAGGGCCAAAAACACTGCAGTGTAAAGTAAAGAGGTTATATTGATCTATAACACAAAAAAACCACAGGTTGTAGCAAAAATAATGACAAAAAGTAACCATGTTATCCCAAAGACCTCGTTTTTATAAGATAGCCAAGATACCCATGGATTGATCTGTTCTCAAAACCATATTTAGTCTGGCTAAAAGATTTGAATTGCACTCTTCTGCTGTGAGTTCTGTAACGCTTCATTTCGTTATTACTCACATATTCATTTCTTTCTTTTGTATAGTAACACATGTATTAAAGATTAGCTAGTAAGTGTTAGTGTTTTTCAGCTTAATGTTTTGATTTTACCTCCCACAGGTTTACAGCTGGTTGAGTCACTTTTATTAACCTGTCTCCAGGCGGCTATCTCCAGTGCTGAGCAGAACTATTTAGCCAAAAAAGTGGAGTATTTGGAGGCTACATAGTCAGATTTCCAATCAGGAGATGGTTGAGACCAAAAATGGAGCAAAAAATGGTGTAAATATTGGATTTGCACCAAAAAACGTAACCAAAAATCAATGATAGTATATTACTCAGTCTGCAGGATGTTTACATTATCATGTTTCTTCAATGCTTAACATGGTAACATGTCAGTGTTGTGTATTTACGGCTGGCTGAGTTGGCAACAAACAGCCAAAAAGAAAGGCGCTAACACAAAAGGATAACTTTAAAAGCACACTTTTTCTTTAAAACACTGAGGTCTTACTTTAAATGTAAAAGAGAAGGAACCAAAACACAGCAGCTCTTAAGAGCATGATGCTCCACATGCAGGCAATATTAGGATGCAATAATGCAGCTTTATAATACTGAAGATATATAGCTGTTAGCTGCACTAACAGCCATTGTTTATGTATCAAATGTATGATAATTGTCATTCTTGTTTACAATAAAGTTCAGTTCCTGTCCAAAAAAAGTATGAAAAATGTGGTTGTGAGCCACACTGTTACATTAGTTGACGTTTTTCTACTTAAATATGACTCGTTTTCTATAGTTTACATCAACTGCATATCTGCAATGACCACACAGTTGACGATTCATCTCCTGACGAAAAAAAAGGACTACTAACCTGTACGAACACTCAGAATTACAGCCCTTGTTTGCTCAAAGTAATCACAGCTGTTTGCGCTCTAAAATGCAAACCACACTGTTTATCTGCCCACCTTCAGCTCACACGACTGTCACGTCTCACCAGCTTTGCACGCAGGTTTGTTCAGTTTCTGCACACAGCTCCACACCCAGCGGTGAACAGGGCAAAAGAATTCGCCGACCCGATGGTGGGGAGGCCTTTTATGATCAGTGTGTCACAGTTCATGCTGAAAGGAGGAAAAGTTGGTCCGACACTTTTAACGTTACGTGATAACCATTCGTTATAGTTATAGTCATTATTAGTAGCTTATTACCAAATAATGAGTTAATAAGAATAAGTTAATGAGTGTTCATTCATCTGTTATGTCACTGTTAATTTTCCTAAGCTTCCTTTTGTTTCTTTAGGCAATAAGTGCATATTAAACTGCTATTAAATACATGTCCTTAACAGAGTATCAAAGTAAGCTTTAGTAAAGGCATAACAATGATATAATAGTAAGTTAAACATTGACATCGTCTTATTAAATTCATTGTATCATGTTAACAAGCATGAGGACTTGTGTGTGTGTTACAGGGACATTACTGTAAATCATCACTGTGGGGTTTTATACAAGTCATTCTCTTGGTTTTACTCCAAGTTGCTATTTTATACCATACTCTGTGCCTCCCAGCATATCACAATAATCACTAAACATTAAGAGCTCTAAGATTCCTGTGACAGCTGAATATATCCAGCTCTAATGAAACTGAAGCGTTACGAATGCCAATCCAGAGCTGTTGATGCCTGTAAGTCTGTGAGAAATCTAAACAACAGAAGCATTTCGGGAGAAAATAAACAAGTCTTTCATTTATCTGCTCGACTTTATGTTTAACCCGGGGCGGTTCTTTTTTGTTCATCTCCGTGTCGGAGCTACGGCGGCTCAGATTTTTGCCTATAATTATCCCGAACGTGTTCATTAGCAGCTCAGAAAGCGATCTCTTAGCGTTGCGCGCGGGACTGAAGCCTGTTGCCCAGGGCTCGTCAGCTGTTACCGTAGGTTGCTGCGACTTCGAAATTCCTGCCTGCGGTTTTAAACTGTTTGGTTCTGCCATATGCGAAGTCATTAGCTTGCTCACATCCTGTTTATGCACAAAATACACAAGCGTGATGGATGTGACAGTGATTTATTTTCCCACTGCTGTACTTGAACCATGTAAACTTTAGTGTGTGAATGCTGCACTGACAGCTAACACATTTCTAACAGTCTGACTTCTGATACTAGTGCTAATTGGATTTTGGTGATCTGTAATAAATGTAATTAGATTAATGAGAAAGTAATTCATTTGTGATAAGTGGCAGTATTTTTAGACATACCTTTGATAAGATGGCCTAAGTCTCAGTTCTTATTTGTGCCACATGGTCACTGTTCGTGTCTCCCTGTCGTGCTCCTGCGGTTTTATGTTGGACTTATTATTAAATTTAGGATTTGTCCATTATTTTTCTCATCATTATATTTTTGAATTCTGGTTCTTGTTTGATTTCAGTGACATTCTAGTGGTGTTTAATGTGTGGTTTATGGGCTCCTGTGAAATTAGTGACCCCAGGTTCTGTTATTATTTCAGCCTACCCCCCTCGTGTTTCTGTCTCTTCCTTCCTCTGTTATCATGTTTAGTATACGTCTTCTGTTTATTTCCTGTTTTACTTTGATGGTTAGTTTTCTCGTGGGTCTTGTCGTCACCTATCCTGATTGTCTTGTCCCTGTTCTGTCCCTAATCCCCAGTTCATCCCCCACATGTCATATCTTTGTTTCAGTCCTTCATTTTCTTTGCCTCCTTCTGCTTCTTTGGAGATGTGTAGATTTTTGCCTTTCACTGGTTTTCATCTTTTTGTGCTTTTTTTTGGATTTATTTAAATAAAAGAAAAAAAAACATATTTTTTTAAGAGCAAGACTAACCTTTCATGCTAAGGTTATCCAATGTTTTTAAATATGATAGCACTGGTCCTGGACTAGCATCCATATTGAAAGTGATGCATGTCTTAATGCATCTTTAGCCATGACGTTGTGTGTTGCAGCACCAACACCCTGCTTATGTCTGCGATATCAGCGGTTTTATGAAATAACTGTACTCAACACCCCGGGAATGACAGTTGTCTAGTTTTAGGTAGGCGGGTACACCCTGTGCAGGTCACCAGACTATCACAGGACCAGTCAGAGTCAAAACTAGTCAAAATACATGACGACACCAGTCAAAACCAGCTAAGATTGCTCCCCCTCTCCTGTCAGCATGGTAAAATCACAAAGCTAGCTCTGTAGCTTAGCATGAAGATTGGATGAGGGGAAGATTGTCTGGTAATGAATTGCAGATTATTTAATGTATACGATGCTAGTGTTTATGCTAAATGTGACTGTGGGAATCTATCGATCTGCAGCAGCGATCTGCAAAAATCAGCCAGAGTCCCTGAGAATAAGTCAGCCTAATACTTACAGAGCGCTTGGGTCATATAGGATCTGTTGTAGTTTTGGTCACTGGAATGTTTTGCCAAGAAGATGATTGGTATCTTGGATTAAATTGTTCTTATTACCTAAAGAAGGCTATAAAACACATTAATGAGAAATCCCTGGGAGAATATCTGTGCCTCACCGAGGACGTGGAGGGATTAGTTTCCTGTCCCAGATAGTTTTATCACTGACCTGGCCTCATACTCCAAATCTCAACCCGCTGTTTGTTGGTTTTAGTCTGGAAGACTGCGAGAGGGGGCCGCTGTGTCGGAAGCTGACACAGTTTACTTTGCTAAATTTAAAGAAGGAAACTGCAGTAAAAGGAGTGAATAGAGGAAAGTATCCAAGCCTTCATCTAGAAACTTTAGATGTGGAAATAACGGAGCTGTGCCACCTCTCGCGATGCAGCATCTCCTGTGACCTTGGAAGCAACAGAAATATCTGGTGTAGACTGCCTAGGTGGAGACAAGCAGCATTTTTTTTCTCTTGGTTTAATTCTCTGAAAGGCTCTGTTCAAGGTTTCCCTCTGTTTACCCACATGGAAAAGAAATAGTAAAAACTTATAAAAGCCTTGCATAAGATGTGGCCTACTTCATATAGTGAATCATATAAGGCTTATATGATTCACTCATGAAAGTGGCCACTTTCATATATTGTTTTAGGAAGTATCCAAAACATACAAGTTTCATTTATAGAATTTTTCAAGGGATCTTATATCTGTTTTCACTCTTGTATGCTTTTCATTCAAGTTTCACACAAGACAGATACAAACTTTATAAGATTTATATATATCTTTTCCATATGGGTACTGCTAATCAAAAGGTTAATTATGCACTTTAATTGTAGAGATTATTATAATTAACATTTTATATCTTTGTTTTTCTGGATTTTTTGTTGATATTTTCTCTCCATAAAACTGGAACGACCATAACTTTCCTTAATTTTAAATTTTCATTTATGAGCCGAAAATGCACAATACTGATATAGGAAAATAGCTGATTATCGGCCAATACATCAACCTCCCTGATATATTGGTCAAAGGTACAAAGGTTAGCTAATAACTTTCTCAAAATATGGAAAATACTGGGACCAAAAAACAAACTGGTGGCAGGCAAAATGCCAAACTGTGGCTTTAAAATGTGGAAACATTAAGTAGCCTTTAGATTAACAAAAAATGTCTCTTTCAGTATCCCTTGACACTGTCCATTAGAGGGTATTTAGCCATGTGAGTCCATGTGCTGCAGCAAGCCCGAGATTCCCTGTGGTCTGTTGCATGAGGCTAAATAAAGCAAATCTGTTCATTTGTCCTTTAAGTCACGGTTATGACGTCTCCCAAAGTTCATATAAAAGCAATAAGTTGATTAAAAAGTCAGGAAACAGGCCCAGGGTCAGCCCCCTCCATCTGTCACATTATGTGCTGCTCAGCCTTACCCAGCTGCCACAGACACCGCTGAAGATGACCACACAGAGTCAACCTTGACTAACTGATTATCGTCCTTTTAAAAGAGACAAAAATAAAGCACAAGTTAGATACTGGAGGTAATAGCCACTGTGCAAGACGATCATAAAGAGGCAGAGTTAAAGAGGCCACGGAAAGCAGGGAGAGATGGGGGGATAACTGGGAGGAGGAGGGGGAGGGACGGGAGGAAGCTGTGGAGGTCTCATTGTGTGCAGCTGATGAATAGTGGGATTCAGATGGTGGTGGGAGGTGGCCAAGCACAATAGTGAAAGTAAGGGCTGTGTTTCCAGTTTTCCTTCTGCCGAGGATCCTTTTACCCTCACTGTGCTGTTGCCCCAGCAACCCAAATCATGGGTTAGCTCAGGTTTTAAACACCACCTTGGGTTTGCTGGCTTAGATCACATGTTGCATTGTTTGGATCTGTGTATCCTGTGATTATTACACTATGATTAGTCACGCTTTTCTTTAAGAAGTGGGGTTTTTCATGCCCTCGCAAAGTTGCCCATCCACGTAGAAGGTTGTAATGTAGATATAGGCTGGCCATTTTTATGGTATGTGTAGGAAGAAACAGCAGGAGAGCAGCGTCATAGAGGTTTGCACTCCATTACGTAATGTTACGCTAACAGGGTTCAGTTTATTTGTAACTGCAACGTGTCCCGTGTAGTATTTGGCTTGATCACAGGTCTTTAACTTTTGCACAAAATGAAAATGAAAAATGAAATTAGTGACTTTTTAAAATCTGTAATAGTCGGCATAAAAAAAATCCAGGCTATAGATGCTGGATTTTTTAAGATTCAAAATTCAAGATTCGTTATTCGTCACGTGCATAGCAGTGAAATGTAACCTGAGACACTCCTCGACTTGTGCAAAAGGGGGAGAGAAGAAGAACATTATATATTATATACATTAGGTGAATGTGCAGTAGCAGCATTGTATGCAGCAAGCAGGTGAGTTTTGTACTTTTTAAAAATGTCTTAACCTCCATGAATATTAACCTTACTTTTTTCAGTCCAGTGAGGTCATGTGATTGTTAAAGACAGATGATTTTTCAAGACTGACCTTATGGAAGTTTGTTTCACCACTGAGTAAAATAAAAACTGCCATTTATGAGTCAAAACTTTCTGAAAATAACTCAGAATTGAGACATTAAATTCCAACCAATTTTGAGCTACTAAATTCAAATTTTGAGATAATAACCTAAAAATGATCTGCATTGGGTCAGAAATTTTAGAAGAACTTTTATCCATCCATCTATTTTCTTCCTCTTATCAAGTTGGGGTGTTGCTGCGGGAGGCAGGGAACACACTAGACCAGGGGTGTCAAACTCAAATACACAGTGGGCCAAAATTCAAAACTGGAACAAAGTCGCGGGCTAACATTAATATTTATTGAAAAAAAAAAATCTTCCTCCAGATATAAGAATGAATCTTTTCTTATGGACTCAAATAAGTTTTTCTGGAAAACTGAATATGGAACAAGCAAAGCTTAATACTAAACAATATATATATTAGCTGTATAATACCAGTAGGCCAGCTCTAATAGTAATTTGGTATGGCTTCGGTTTGACACCTATGCACTATACCCTCCCAAATTATGGAATTTGTTGCCTTTGCACCTCTTTCATTTTAAAGACCCCCCTCTTCTGCTTTTCTTTGACCCAGTTTGATACAGTGATGCAATTTTTACGTTTTTATTCTTTTACTCATGGTTATTTGCGTTTTTGTTCTGCATTGTTTTATTTTATTTTGTCATTTTTATGTATTTGATATTAATTTTACTTTATTCTGGTATATTTTTTTTATGTTCAGTGCTTATTGTTTTTAAATTCTTTATAAATAAAGTTGGCTTGAGAGATTGACATCGTCACAGGGATAAGAGAGAGACAGATAACCATTCACTCTCACAGTCATACTTATGGTCAATTCGGAACCACGGAGATAACCTAACACATGCATGACTTCAGACTGTGGGATAAAGCTGGAGTACCCTGAGCACGAGCACGGATAGCGTGCACAGAAACTGTTGCCTCAGAATTTTTGTGAGGTAACAGTGCCAACCACAGCATCACCGTGCCGTCCCCATTCTGTCTCATACCTTCCAAAAAACATATCCAGTTAAAACAGGACGTCATCGTGAAGTTCTCACAAAAATGTCACATACTAATTTGGATCCAGATATTCTTTTGGATCATGTCACGCACGCTGAGGAGGGAATTTTCTGCCTCGCAGAGGTACACAGTCTCAGACAGCCCACAGGTTCATGAAAATGCAATAAAGAATCACTGGAATAATCCTGTGCTGTGAGATGAAAGGTTCAATTTATTATTAAAACTTTTTTAAGAAATTGAAAATCAGAGAGAGTGTCGTGAATCACAGAGTTTAGGAACAAAATTCAGAAACGTAGCGCCGTCCAAATAAACCAAAAGCAAACCTTAATGTTGGCTGGTGAAAATAACAAGAACCATAAAGACAAGCCAGAACATTGTGCAAGCACACAGGCTCTGCAACAAAGGACAGAGGAAGAGTGGGGCTTAAAAAAACACACAGGTCATTAGAGGAAGTGGACACAGGAGGGTAATGGGGGGAAAAGACCAAAGGAAAAGAGAGGGAAATACAAGCTGTAACTGGACCAAAGGATTAAAGGCCCACATTATTAAGGATTAATAATATGAAAATGTAAACAATAAATAAACTAAAAGCCAAGTGGAAAATAATTATTAATGTTATACAGTGTCTATAAGTTCTGAACTCATGGTCCAAAAATGAGACAGTAGTTTATTTCTTGGATGATTCGTCCTTTTTCTTCATGGAAATACCAGATCTAAAGAGCCAATAGTGCTGTGGTATTTCAACTACAATGTCCATGTGTTTGGCTGTAATGTCCTATTTAGGGTACATTTGTCTACTTTTACCTTTACTTCCTTTGTAACCAAGGTCCTTCTGAAAATGATGTCCAGGAAATCGGAAAAGTTTAGAAAAAATCTGAATCCGAAACATACAAGCTTTTAGATCAGGTCATAGTCACTCAGGAAACTTGCAGGACTGCAGTCTATTTCACGGTGACTAGCATTGATTAGCACTGAACAGCTGTTAATGTTCTTCATGTAATATGTTATATACAATACTGTATAAAAGTCTTGAGCTGCCACCTCTGTATGCTTCAAAGGAGCCAAAGTTGTTGTAATTATTTGAAGTGGTCTCCAGGCTTCCTGACGGTCTTTCGAAGTTTTCTCTAGATGTTAGCTGCTTTTTCACTCATTTTCAGTTCACTCCTTGTACCTGACCATTTTCAGATGGATTTTTTTTGTTTTTTAAGCTATAGGACGCTTACCTGTGAATCAATAAGCATAAAAAGGCAATGAGCTAAAGGGATGAACTGGTGTTGTGTCTACACATAACAGACAGCTTAGCAAAGAACCCATTTTAAATGTTTAAAAGAAAATGCTAAAGATTACAAAGTTTGACAGAGATAAAAAAAAAAGAAGTTTTAAGTAGCTCCTTGAAACTTTGAGGACTCTGGACAGTGATAATGATCCCAACACACTGTAAAGCATACATAAATAGAAAGAGCACACAGTTGAACACTATCAGTCATGGACCGGCTTTGCCAGAGCCCGGACGTCAACATTATTGAAGCAGACAGCATCCAAAAAAAGAGCTTTGAATGTCCTTCGGGAAGCCTGGACAATAGTTCCTGAGACTACTTAAAGAAGTTACAGGAAAGCTTGCCGGAGAGAGTTCAGGTTGTGTTAAACAATAAAGGTGGTGATACCACAGCTTGACATTTAAGCTTGTTAGAATCTTATTTTATTTGGAGTAAGGAGGCCTGACTGCAAGTGTTTCTCAACTATCTTTGCTGTTCTGGATGTGCTGGGCTTCACAATTCGAATGGGATAAAATACTATACCAGGAGTGTCCAATTCCAGTCCACGAGAGCTGCTGTCCTGCAGCTTTTAGATGCATCCCTACTCCAACACAGCTGAATCAAATGAATGGCTTGTTACTGGGCCTTTACTTAACTTGATTGCATGCTGAAGAGGTAACCCAACCATTTGATTCAGCTGTGTTGGAGTAGGGATGCATCTAAAAGCTGCAGGACAGTAGCTCTCGAGGACTGGAGTTGGACACCCCAGAACTATGCAATCAGAAATGTGGGTCAAACACAGACTGACTGATGGTTGATGCTGATGCTAAATGTCAGTTTACCCTGGGCCACATCCATTTTGACACATAATTGATTAATGACCATCGTCTGGTCAATACTTTCAGTTCAGCTGGTATATTTGTGTGAAATGGTAAATGGTGCTAGATGCCTCGAAGCCTAAACTTTGTCCACGGTCAGAGAAAAAAGTAACCTTTTGAAAGGCATCCATCTTCAAGATGACCACTTCTTGACACTGAACAAAATTATCAGTCAGTCATCAGTTTTCCCCAGAACAGCGATTTACCAGAAGCAGCACATTCCTAAGAGCTTCTAAACTCTATAATCAAGTTAAATCCCCTTTGAAGTTGTACCCATTTTCATTTGCGGCTCACATAGCAGCATATGGAAGCAATTGGGGCATAACATGCATCGAGCACAGCCACTGGAGCCCACAAAGCCCCGGGCCCGCTCTCAGGGTGTCGGGGAGACCGTCCTGGCACCAACCACTCCTGCACACAGACATAGATAAACACGCTTTTACGGCAGCGCGGTGCACCAGACCTCGTGCCAACGGTGCCCCTCCCGGTTTACAGGCTGTGCGGATGAGAACAGACATCCAGCTCTTCTATGTGTCAAATAGGCGATATCACAGGGCTGATGGCAGGGTTAATCACCGGCACATCACAGATACCGTCTCTCTGACCCACTTTTCAGAAGGAATTAGACTATCGCCTAATCTTGCACAAACTGCTCTGTTGTGCTAGATGCTGCCACACAAGCTTTTTTTTTCTGCTGGCATGGTCAAACAGGATGAATAGTGTGAAGGCGATTCTGCTGGACTGTGAATGAGGATGGCCTCACAATGTACACAGTGTTCGCAACTTAAATCAGAGAGGAGTGTAATGACTGTAAGAAGAAATGACACAGTTTCCATGCACCTTTTAGTTTTAATGCCTTTAAGCACATTCTGCTTTTGTTATATGAATCCTTGTGTTGCTCTGCAACATGGCAGATAACTGTGTTTCTGTGCTTTTTCCAGGTGCTGCGCTGAAGCCCACCACTCCAACTAAAATCTCGGAAGAGGGCGACGATGTTTTGGGGGATTACACCGTTGGCGAACAGGTTTGGGTCAACGGTGTGAAACCAGGAGTTATCGCCTACCTAGGGGAGACCCAGTTTGCTCCAGGACAGTGGGCAGGCGTCATACTGAATGACCTAGTTGGCAAAAACGATGGTTCAGTGGGTGGCGTGCGCTACTTTGAGTGCCAGCCCCTCCAGGGAATCTTTACGCGACCCTCAAAGCTCACCCGACAGCCAGTCGGAGAGGGGAGCGACAGCCACTCCACCGACTCAACCCAGAATCAGACTCAGCAGGGTGGCGGCGGCGGCGCCCCCGCCGGCCAGCGGGTGGTGGTACCACTCAGAGAGGGCCTGCTCAACAGCGCCGTGAAAACGGGAAATGAGTCTGGGTCCAACATGTCTGACAGTGGTTCGGTTAAAAAAGCAGGTGATAAGGATCTTCGAGTTGGAGATCGAGTTTTGGTGAGTAGACCACATGTAACACTACCATTATAGCATGCAGATCATGGGGGTCAAACATAAGACCCAGGGCCCAGAATAGGCCCAACAAAGACTAGTCCGAGCCTACCAGAAAACTGGAAAACACAAAAGAAGGTATAAATTTTGGACTTTTAACTATTTTAACAAGTTTTAAAGCTTTATTTTAATCTTTATTCGGTAATTTTACATTTAAATTCTTCCAATTAAAGCCAAAGAGACATGCAATTTCTTTCATTTGCTGTAGAAGCATTTCATTATCAGGTAGAAAATGAAATGTGTAGTTGTATTTGCACTTATTCTTTTATTAAGGTGCTCAGTGTGTAATCAAACTTCTTTAGACCCACAGAAAGGCGAGCGTCACTGGTCTGGCCCACAATGTAAAATGAGTTTAAGATCCCTGATGTACATGATGGTTTGCAAAGCTCTGTTGGCGCCACCATTGCACAAACATGTCGGGTGCTTTACAAGCCACAGACAGAACTGTGTTGACCTTCCCATGTAACCATGTTCCCATTTGCCGTGTCTTTAACAAATGCGAAGATAAATAATTTCCCTGCCCTTTTAAATGTGGACGGTTTTAACTTGATTATCTGTAAACATTTGAAATTAACACAATTCTCAGTAGTAACTGAGCAATGACTTCCTAATTAGTATTTCATGCAGGCCTCAGTAAAACTGGATTGATGCAGTGTAATGTGAGACATTGACTGATTCTTTGGGGAAGTTCAGTTTTCCTTTATTTGGTCTTAGTGCTAGGATTTAACCTTCACCCAACCTCTCTTGCATCTTTTTCCTTTTCCATCATCCTTTTCCATTCTCATCAGCACCAAAGCTGGTGAGAATGTCACTAAACCTCAACAGGAAGAATATGTTTATCTGCTTCTTGCATTTTCTTCCCACTGGCTCCTGTTAGTCTATACACCGCCTACTGTATGGGATTATCGGGTCACGTGGATTTCCATTAAGTGATGGACACAGGGGATATCTACATCAGATCCTGCGCCGTCAAAAGCGGGGAGCCCGAAAGCCTTCCTCCTGGTCAATATTGTAAATCACTCCAGATTACTTTCAGCACTTAAGAGAGGAGATACCACTGCTGACACATTGATCTGTGAATCCATCATTTTCCTAAACCTCTCCTGTGTAATCCATCTCACTGCGGCGGCTCGGATGTGCTGCCATGCAGTTGTGTCACATTTGGAAGTACAACACCGCCTCCAAAATTTTGTGAAATGAGCGAAAACTATGAAAATCAGATTACACACTGTGGACAAAAAGGAAGGTCTATTTTTCTCCATTAGGTATTGAGCTATGTGATAGTAGCAGTCGACACTCTGGGGGCGTCTTTGCCAGAGAGCGGGGCGAGGCCCTGACAGAACACTAGAGTAATACTGAACTAAGGGCAGACTTTGCTGATGTGTGTTTAAAAGTTTGCCTCAAGAGAATGTCACCCAGATTTTTATTTATATATATATATATATATATATATATATATATATAGAGAGAGAGAGAGAGAGAGAGAGAGAGAGAATGTCTATATATATATATATAAAGATGAATTAAAGAAGTGTTTCCCAAAAGAGGGGACAGCCTCAGACCCTTGGCACCTTCGAAATCCGAACACCCATGGGAAGTTCAGAACTGCCTCTCCTTTGTTAGCTTTAGTATTTAACCAGAGGCTGTCCCCAGAGGCCATCTAAGATAAGATAGAACTTTATTAATCCCTCGGGTGGGTTCCTCTGGGAAATTCGATCTCTGCTACTGGAGAGATCAGCAGAAGTTAAATGAGCCTTTTCTTCCAGTGGAACTGCATGTGATGTGGCTGCTGTTTATTTGAATAACTCCAAAGCCACTCAAAGGCATGCTAGTCACTGAACTTCTTCCTGTTGCACAATCGCAAAACCACTATGGTATGAGTAACTGGGCGTATATGGCTGCTTATTACTATGGTTTTGAGATTTTAGTGGAGTCCATCGGTGTATACGCATTCACTCTTGACTCTTTATCTCTTTAAAGTCTACTAGGCGTAACTTTTAAAGCTGTTTTCTGAACTGAGCGGTTTCTGTCATAGCTACCTTGGAAAAACCTAGAAACTTCTCTAATGGTTGTTAAGACTCATCAAGATATAGTTTCGAGGTTGTCCACTAGCAGACAGTTGCAGACTACAGCTTGATACAGTGTGTGCAGGCTAATGATAGGTTAATAAGTAGTGCATTAGCCATGAAATGAATAATCTAAAATTAGGACTTTAAATCCTGGAGCCAGCAGACGTAGATGAGAGGGGCTCTATAAAGTAAAGCACTTATAATCCTCTCTGCAAGCTTGTATCCAGAGAAAGTAGAGATAAAAGGTGCAATATCTAAAAAGGTTTTTTTTATGATATAAAATTTATGTTTTTACATGTTTTTACAAAAACTGCTGTTCTTGCATGGCCTTGAGACCCTGCTACAGGATAGAAATCATCCAGTAACCAGCTTGTATGATGATCTAGATGTAAGGCCGGGACGTCGGGCTAGCGATTTTGCGAGCCCTGATACTTAAAACTAGCAAATCTGACACAGTGCACTTTTACACTCTCTGATTTACTTTGATGTTGAAAAGGTCTGCAGGTGCACTCTAGGTGTGAATATATGTATGCTAATCAGAATGTGCAGGTGCCAGGTTGTTATTGTTGCTGCAAATTGGCAGCTAAGGGTGGGTGATACAGCCTCGAAACTATATCTTGATATTTCAAGGAAATTTGCAAAATTAGAGTTACTGTCACTGATGACAGATTACCTGAGTCAAAGTGTGACTATATGGCTACAAGGTGTTGGCTGCAGTATGCAAAAGTAGTGACACAGAACTATACACAGTGTATTGACTCACCAGGACTCAAAGGTGAGAACAAGAGCAGCCTAGGTAGTGTTTTCCCTGCAACTTTTGAGTAAAAGTATAACTTTTAAGTATAGCTGCATAATGGTCATGGTCACATATGGCATGATAGACAGCCAGTGACAGCCAGTGAATTCTGGAAGCATTCCAGAGTCCATGCACTGACTTCCATGACATAATCACTCCTGGTTTTAACGTAGTGCTGCCTGCAGGGCCTAAAGATTACAGACATTCAGTACAGATGCGCAGCTTTGTCGCTTGCACTCAGGGATTTCTCTAGATTCTCTGAATCACTGATGAAAAATATTTGTTTAATTGTTGCAGTTTCTTTCTAAAACTGGTGAAACTCTGCCTCTCTAAGATGCTCTTTTTATACTCAGTCATGTTACTCACCTGCTGCCAATTGCCAATTAGTTTACTTTTCCACTCTTTTGTTGCTGCAGTCCCAACTTAAAGCATGTTGCTGCCACCAAATTAAAAATGAACTTTTTCTTAAATTGCCACATATTTTCAGCTCATTAATGAATCTTGGGATCATTTTAGCCTTTGCTAACCCTGATGCTAATTTCTGCTCCCGAAGTTCTATAAACCTGCTGCGGTCAAGTATACGTTTATTGTACCATTTATTATGTTTTAACAAGTTGTTCCTGCGGCTGCTTGAGGTTTGGGGTAAATGGATTCTTTTCGTGTCACATCATGATGTGGCATAAAAAAAGTAAGACTAGTTCCTCGTTGATGTTGGGATTTAGTCGTGTAGAACAGTTTTATCTTGAATACCTTGGAGTGAAGCTTTCAGATGACTTTGAAAATAAGAGGAGCCAAGATTGGGGCTTATGCTGACTGGCTGCTTTGGCCCTGCTGGCATTTTAACACAGAGTCACTGAGACATCACGCACCCCAGCAGACAGCAAACCATCTCGGTTTAATAACTTGTGACACCACAGTCTTTCTTGGCACAGCTTCCACTTTGGCCTCAGTGGTTTAAGAGAAGGAAAGAGTCAGCTCAGGAGTGGAATATTAATTTGACAATAGAGGAGTGACTCACCATGCTTTATTTTAGTCTGTCCTTGTCTTCTGTTTCATGCTGAATCCAGCCATGTGTAAAAATATTTTATAAGAGACTCTGATGGACTCCAAAACAACAATTACGATTCTTAAATTGTAGATAAATACAGAAGCATCTGTTGCTCTAAGCATTTTTCCACCTGTTCAGTGCACTGGGAATGGGAGTATTGTAATCGAACAATAGGTAAATAGATACAGATGGAGATTCAGATAAATTAAATTAACACAAAGGAGATGAATAAAATGTAACCATGTTGCTTTTGTCATCTCTGACTGTAGTGTGCTTTCTCTTTAAAGGCTCTCCTCTTAAATGCTGAGTATCTGTGCACGTCTGTGATGGTTTTTGTCATAAATGTGGTCACCATGTGTGAAGGACAGTCCTCAGCCATCAGTTTAGATCATCTTCCTCACAGGAAACCTACTTTTTTCTGACTGGAAAATACAGAATTGAGAGAAGTGAGTGAAGCAGAGTTTACATGTATTGAGTTAGCCTAGTCAAATATCTCATTTCTGGAGTAAGTTCAAACAGCTGATTAGCCGAACGATTGAAAGTGAATAAATAACAAGGTTAGGTGCTGATGGAAGCAGAACGGAAACGTTTCTGTTTTGACTTCTATAATTACAAACTGGATTCCTGGAGGATTTTAGTGTTGAGTGTTGTCTTTGAACTTTTTTAATATATTTATAATGACAGGAGAGTAAAAATTCTATGCCTTTGTTTCTACAGCAGACATTTTCGC
The DNA here is from genome assembly GCF_057382185.1 of Mchenga conophoros. Lineage (NCBI taxonomy): Eukaryota > Metazoa > Chordata > Actinopteri > Cichliformes > Cichlidae > Mchenga > Mchenga conophoros. The sequence goes on along the minus strand of NC_140535.1, from coordinate 31,534,229 downwards.
TTATTAGAATATACATGTCCCCCAAAAGCATACCACTTCTCTATATTCAAGTGTCCAGGTAAGACAGTTTGACAGGGTGTCATGGTTCGGCTGTGTGGCAGGCGGGAGGAGGACCCAATCGCAAGATTCACAAACACGGGGATGAACTCAAAAGCAGCTTTATTGCTGACAGGCAGAACATAGGAAATACAGAACTCAACTAAACTGGGAATCAATAAACTAACACTCGTAGGGAGACACAGGGAATCCACACAACAATGAGGGAGAACGCGACGCCGAACAGAGGGAGACGCAGACAGAAATACACAGAGGGTTAACGAGGAAAGTGGGAACACACGGGGAACACAGCTGACACAGATAACCATAACGAGACAGGGCGGGGTGAACATAACACTGACGGGAGACGGGCAGAGTCAAACAGGAAGTACAGAGGTTCAGACAGGAGGAGAGAGAGCACGGGGAAAACAGACATAACGGGCTGGGGAAACATGGAATAAAACATAAGGAGAGACGAGGGCTCACAGATACACAGAGGGGCACACAGGGGGTAAAAGCCACGAAGGGAAAACACTTAGGGAACAACACAACAGGGCAACTCAGGAAACATGGCCTAAATAAGGAACAAAATACAAACATACAAGAAAACTAAGAACACTGGGCCAACATGGCCCAGGACCATGACACAGGGAGCTTAATGTTATTGTGTGCACCTCTACGTTACAGAAAAAGAGACCCTGCTTATGCCAACACCCACACATTTACCGTCTCGACCGCAAGAAGGAACATCTTGAACAGAAAATGCTAAAATTACACCGTCATGGCCATAACTGCTGACATTTCTCATTAGAAGAGCATCCTGTGTTTGTGATGTGGAGCCTGACCAGCACTGGAGTTCAAGGCCATCATTAGAAAAGAGATATTTGAGAGAAAAAAGTACACCTCGACCAGTCTGTTCAGAAACTTTTAAAGTTAAACCTGAGCACAAAATTCAAGAAACAGGGCACTGCTTTCATCTTCACGTGTAAAACATCTTCAGACACAAATATAAATATTCTCTTTCGCTCTGTTCATTGTACCATCGATGGCTGTGAATGAAACTGTGAATGAAACTTGTAGCAAAATACTCAACAGCTGTGTGTCCCTCCACTGGCGCGGGGTTTTCGCTGTTTTAGGTGCTTGTTTGATGCGATAACATGTTTTTTGTTCGTTAAGTTGACGCTTTTCCTGAAGCCTTCGTTACCGTGTTTACTGGACACTTAACGATAAGCAATGTCTTAATGATTGCATGAACGTGTTCAGTGGATCTTTGCAGACTTCTGAGGCGACTTTGTAAAATTCACGTTAGCAACTAGTGCATCGTTTTTCTTTTCCTCGATGCATTTGTTGTCCTGCAGTTTATGGTGTGTTTTCAGGCAGTGGAGTAAAATAGTTGTGTTGGACTGTTGCACATGCTGTAAATCCAAAGTGTTCCCAAACAACAGTTGATGATCCGCTTTTAAAAGACAACTTTACACATTGTTTCATAAATGACTCATTTATTGACCTAAACCTAAACCCCCAGTCAGAGATAATGGGTATCTCAATGATTGTTTTTAACTTCCTTTGTTAATCCAGGATCTCTGCTTACTGTGACTCTTCTTCTCTCCTTCTAGGTGTCCTCTTTCCATAAGTGTAACTTAATGACAGTCTGCATGTGCTGCGTTTAGGGGAAGTCTGTAAATTGTAGAACCGGTTACTCACGCCACATATTAGAATTTAAAATGAAAGCTCCATTACAATAAAGTCTGAAAAAAGTAAAGGATCCATATATTTCCTGACTCAACTGCATCTTAAATAAGTTAATAGAAAGAAGAGCGCATCAGTAGCAACGGTCTCTATCTTACAGAGGCAAAAGGGATTATGGGAACTGATGTGTGAAATTACATAGAGTCAGATTTGATTATGATGTTAAAGACAGTGTAAAACTCAACAATTTGACACTTTGTATTGAATTGTTTGTATTTAAGTGTAACTGATTTCTTCCCTTTGTTGTTGTTGTCAGGTTGGGGGCTCGAAGATGGGCGTCATACGCTATATGGGGGAGACAGACTTCGCTAAGGGCGAATGGTGTGGGGTCGAGCTGGATGAGCCTCTGGGGAAGAATGATGGTGCAGTAGCTGGTACAAGGTATATACAAACACTATGCATGCCTCAAGATCCCCAAATTCCTGCTCTCTTCTTACCCTAAAAGGAAATCAAGGGGAGGGATGTTGATCTGTCCGCTCGGCCGTTTGTGCTCTCATCTGTTTTTCAATGAAACAGTTCGACCTTCTCGCTCAGAGCTGCTCTGGACTGTTTTTTATCCTCATATTTACTCCTTCAGACTCTGGCTTAGCCCGCATAGCACACATCATCCCCCTTTCAATCATGGGAAATGTCTTAAAACATTTGAAATGTAGTTCCAGGCATTTTGAAGTGCTGGTGGAATTTTAGAGCCAAGCAACAAGAATGTAAAACTAACATTTTTTAATGATACTCAGGATCCAGTAGCAATCTATGCTAGATTTTTCTGGATAGGTTATTAGTTTGTTGAGTTATAAATATTATACAATAATACTTATATCATTATACCCAATATCAAATATAGATGGACAGTGAGGCGATAAAACCAGAACCACGTGTTCCATTAAACTGTAGTTAGAGGGAAAAATAACACTACAGCATGAAATAAAAACACAACAAAGGCGTGTTTGTCTTGTTTCTTAAATCTGTCATCTGTCATAATTTTATAATTTTTGGACCCAAAGATCAGACTGTGACCAATATAAAGTCTATAAGTCTATAAAGTCTATAAATTTTTGTTTGCGAGTGAGTGTTGAGCAGTGACAGACTGTGAGGAAATGAATCTGGGTGGTGTCTGTAGAGAGGGAGAGCTTACAGGTGAGGTTTTTTTTACAGGTAAGGTCTGACTTGAGAATGCAGGAGAAAAGAGATTGGGACAGGGTACCTGTGGGCGGGCGCGTGAGGGCGCGTGAGTGGCAGGGTGGTACCTGAATCCACTGGGAGCCTGGTTGTGAGCTCCTGACTCCTCAGGGATACACTTTTCAAGGGATGACTTTTCAAAGACGAGGTAAAAGGCTTCAGGCAGACAAGTTACCACCATTGTGGATGCAATGAACTGGCAGAGAATAACGTAGTTACAGCAGGCGTGGAAGTTCAAACCCAGGAAGACCAGCTCCACTCAAGGGAACGACACAGGGCAGCGCAGTTCTCCATCTGAAAGAACAAAAAACCCAAAGCCTTATAAATTCTTAGCTAGAGATACTTAAAGAAAGGTTAGAAAAGTCTTTGCATTCCTGTAACTTAATGTTCTTTTCCTTGTTAGTTAATGAGCAGGTAAATGAAAATATACTCACTGTCCTCTATATATGACAAAGAAATCCAACAGATACTTTGCAGCTGTCACCATGTCGGCTTTTTGAATCTAAAAGAAGTTATTAGCTTAGCTCAAATTCTAGCTAGTTTTGTTAGCAAACTGCAGATACCAGCTAGTTAGCGTAAAACAGTAACAGAGACAAAATACTAGGATTTAAATAACCAGACCCATTTGTTATCTTTCAGTACAATTAATCCTAAAGCAGGTCATATTATATATAATTCAAACAGATAATCTCATAAAAATAACATAAACATATTTTAGATTGACTAAAGTTAGCGGAGGCCTAGCTCGTAGCTAGCTGGCGCCACTTCAAATGTTTTTTCTTAAACTTTACATACTAAAGAAATGTAAAGGGGTAATTATATAAAAAAAAATCCCTCTTTGTGTAATATTAAAATTATGATGATCTGATAATCTGAAACATGTAAGCGTGACAAATATGCAAGCCACTAGGAAATCAGGAAGGGGGCAAACAGTTTTTCACACCACAGTACTTGTCATGTAGGGGAATTAGCTATAGAGAACAAAACTGCTTCTGGTACCTGGCTATAAGTGTATTTATTTATGCTATAGATGCGGGCCTTAAAACACGGGAGGCCATGTTAACATGAGTCACTTTAGGATTGAGCCTCAAGTGGCCGCTTCAGGAACTGCAGTGTTTGTCACTCATGCGTAGGGATGGGTATCGTTTAGGTTTTATCCGATACCGGTGCTAAACCGGTACTTTTGAAACGGTGCCGGTGCTTAAACGGTGCTCAAACCGGTGCTTAAAGAATGGAGAACACAAAATTGGTCCAAAAACCTCTCATGTTCAGCTGTATTTTTGTAAAAAGATAACAATGTTAGCCTTTTCTGCAGCTAGAGGGCATATATGGTATCACTCTTGGCTGGAAGCAGTGCTTAAACAATGGAAAAAACACAAACTTTGTCCAAAAACCTCTCATGTTTAACTGTTTTCCACTTTTTCTTTGGTCATTTTAGCCTTTTTGGCCAGGGTGAAGGGAGTATCTGCCATCAAACAAGAAAACAGCCGCATGTAACTATGATGATGTTTGCTAGTTCACCTTACATGCATTAATGTAATAACATGGTTAGCCTACTCAATGTAAATTACACACGGACAACATTAGGCTACTCACGCAGATGAAGAATGGCTGCTGCTGCCATCATCATCCGTCATCATTTCTGCTACACTGCCAGGGCTAGGGGCCAGGACTCTCCTCTTCGTGTTTTTGGGGGATGTTGCTAACTCCGAGTCCGATAACAGGCAACCCACCCACAGTAGATGCGCTCGGTGTGAGGTCTCGCAGCAAGCTATCAAATACGGCTTTTAAAAAAAACGCTATGCGTCGCCAGGTGTTTCATCGGATTTAAGGTGCTACCTCCTTTGCACAGTATCACCTTAAACTTCCATTGTTTTCATTCAAATTCTGTCGTTTTCATTCAAATTTCATTGTTTTTATTCAAATTTTGTTCTGTTCATTGTAATTCCGTTGTTTTCATTCAAATTCTATTCATTTCATTCTAATTCCGTTCTTTTCATTGAAATTCCGTTGTTTTCATTCAGATGCTTTTGTTTTCATTCAAATTCTACTCTTTTTCTTCAAATTCTATTGTTTGTTTTAGAATTCTGTTGCTTTCATTCAAACTCTGTTCTGTACATTCTAATTCCGTTGTTTTCATTCAAATTCCATTGTTTTCATTCAAATGCTGTTGTTTTCATTCAAATTCTGTTGTTTTGATTCAAATTCTGGTCTGTTCATTCTAATTCCGTTCTTTTCATTGAAATTCCGTTGTTTTCATTCAAATTCTGTTGTTTTCATTCAAATTCTGTTGTTTTCATTCTAATTTCATTGTTTTGATTCAAATTCTGGTCTGTTCATTCTAATTTCGTTGTTTTCATTCAAATGCTGTTGTTTTCATTCTAATTCTACTCTTTTTATTCAAATTCTATTGTTTGTTTCAGAATTCTGTTGCTTTCATTCAAACTCTGTTCTATACATTCTAATTCCGTTGTTTTCATTCTAATTCTGTTGTTTGTTTTAAAGCACTTGTTGCAGGCTGCTGAGTTTGCATATTTTGCTATGAAGTACAGCCAGACTTTTGACCGCCTCGTCTTGGGCATTTTTAATCTGTAGCTCTGCTCTAAAAGAACGTACGTACCTGGACCCGCCTACTATCCTCGCAAACGTAAAACGATTGGCTAGAATTCAAAGTGTATGACAGGAAAAAAAAGCACCGAAATAAAGCACCGAAATGTGCACTGCTTTTCGGTTTGGTTACTATCATGGATACCGGTACCCATCCCTACTCATGCGTCTTCATTTTTCACGCTGGGAGGTTGTTACGATGTACTGTATGATGTAGCTGGCCTCCCGACTCTTTAGTTTATTATTTTATTTCTGTTTTTATTCACAAACCAATTAAATGATGTTGCAGGAGCTATAAGACAAATTTCCAATGTATCAAATATTAAAATATATTCAAATATTGTTACTATTTATCAAAAATTCCCTTCTCTACATTGAGAAAACTGAAAACCTATTGCAGATACATGACTGTAAAGCTGCTCTGTGACTTCTAAATAATATCCTCGTCCTCTTGCATCTCCCCCTTCTTCTCTTCCTGCAGATACTTTCAGTGTCTCCCTAAGTTTGGCTTGTTTGCTCCAGTCCACAAAGTGATCCGCATCGGCTTCCCCTCCACCAGCCCGGCGAAGGCTAAGAAGAGCAAGCGGGTGGCAATGGGAGTTTCCTCTCTGGCCCACAGCCCCAGCAGTTCCTCCATCAGTTCAGTCAGCTCGGTGGCCTCCTCTGTAGGTGGACGTCCGAGCCGTGCTGGACTGGTAAGACGACTGCAGCGCGCCTCAAATCCGCCCTTAGAGTGGGTGGATTTGAGGGCGGGAAATGCACTTATTTTCTTTCTCGCAGTTAGATAAGAAGGTCGACACCACTCTCATGTCTCTAAGCTTCCTTTGAGGTCTCAGCCAGTCCTGATGTCTTGTCGTCTTTATAGCTTAAAGTGGACCTAATCGGCTGATGTTCAGCTTCATGTTTCTTTTGAGACACAAGTGGCTTAAGGTGAAAGTTCAGATTTAAAAACTTGCAGAGCAGAAAAATTATCATATTTTGCATGTGTGTGGGGCTGTCGCTTCCTGAAATGACCATATAAGGAAATCCCTGTCAGCTGACATCAGCCAGAGCCAAGAGTAGAAAAAATGGTGAAAACCTTATGTTGAGGATTTATATTTATATACTCATGCTGTTTGAAACATGTTTAATTCACATATGTTTAACAGTTTGGATATATTGTAACAGTATATATGGATATAGTTATGTAAATCTCTAGATTGATTGATAGATAGATGAGAGAAAGTGTATCGCTAAAATGCCAGTCGGGGGCTGCTGTATTGATACTTACCCTAATCAATGCATGCTTCAGTGAATGATCCCATTTGTCGATTTTTGGCTATAATTCAGCTTGCACTGCTGACTCAAATAACTGTCCTCATTGAGGCAACAAAATGAAATAACCTTAACTATTGCACAGTAGCTTATACAAACCACAAGTTTTCATTGCAGGTCCACTTTAAGCAAAACAAAACTTGTAAGTGAGTTTAGAGGAGGTGGGCACATTTTTTGTTACCTTTGGACAGAGCCAGGCTAATTACATGCTCCTGAGCTGAGCTAAGCTAACTGACTACTATCTATGGAGTAATCTTTACCATACAGACATGAGAGAGGCAGAATTCTTCTCATCTAAGTGTTAGCAGGCAAGCAAATGAGAATATTCCCTAAAATGATCCCTTTAAAAGTCAGTAAGTAAACATGACCACAGGGTTCATATGTATATGCATATAAAACCCATATCCCTGTTAGGCTTGGCAAAGCATCTCACTTCTCAGCTGCAAAATATTTTTATCCAAATATTAAAAACATCCCCATATTTTGAATTTTGTTATCGTCCAAAAACCTGCTTGACCTAACTGCAACCCCCCCCCCCAATAATTCACAGGAATGATTATTAAGATTAGGAACATCTGTTTATTAGTTGCTCATAATTCTGTACATTACAATGTCTGAAAGTCTTTAAATCTAATGAAATATCGTGGCCGCAGATTCAAACAGGAGGATGATGAAGTGAAGTCAGACATCTTGTTTCTTGCACTGCGTCTTTAAGACTAATATCCTCACCAACAGCTGGCAACTGACTGAAATAATGGGACATCAGGGTATCTCGCATCGATTTTAGCATCTGGGTACGGGCCAGGTCCTGATGGAGAACACTACCCTTTACTTTCCTTAATTGTTGGCAGCACTCAATGCAACCTTTGTGAATTATCAGTCTGATGGCACAGCACAAAATTGTCTTTTCTGAAGATGCTTCGTCCTGCACAGTTTTAATTTTCTTAAGTGGTTAGAAAGCAGGCGCCGTTTTTAATTTGGATGGTGAATTATGGGCACAAATTTGCACAAGGATCTCTGATTCACTGTGAACGTATGAAGCTTACTGTGAGTCTATGTGCTACATAATAGTGTTGCCATCATAAAAGCATGAATTTGTTACCTTACAGGTTGTCAAATACACAGGCATATGACATTAAATTGAGCATGACTGACACATTTTATATGAAATATCTACACATAAAAGTGCAGATGTAATGTTTTATGTGCAGAATGCTTCAATCTAGCTTGTTATTAAAGAAAGTTCCATAAATGCTGCTGAAATGAGACGAGGTATAAGGGCTGGTAGAAATCCTGTCAAAGAGCATCCTCTAGTGGCCAAAGAGAATACTGCAGCATTCACTGTGATTAAATGGTTGTTTTTGGTCTCCCTGCTGCAGATATTCCCAACCAGCCAGATATTTCCTCAGAGAAGAAGAACATGTATATTTTTTAAAGCCGTATGTAGCTAACAATTTAGAAAATAAGTTTAAAGTTTGCTTTTTTTTTTTTTAATATGACTTATTATGAAAAAGCAGAGACCTGTCATGTCACAGACAGCTGATTTCCTGTGATCACAAAGCAGACGATGAAAACGATGAAAGTCTGATGTCAGAAGCATCGAGATGTTGGATTCTGTTGGATCTGAGAGGGACCTGTGCGGCTAACAGGATAAACGATGTTTCTGAATGCATCAAGTCCAATCTGCATTTCCTTTCTGTTCACACTTTCATCCTCTTCTTAAAGTCTTATCTCCTTTGTCCCCCTCCTCCCCGCCTTTAAAGCTGACGGAGACATCATCGCGCTACGCACGGAAGATCTCGGGCACCACCGCGCTGCAGGAAGCCCTGAAGGAGAAGCAGCAGCACATCGAGCAGCTGTTGGCCGAGAGGGACTTGGAGCGGGCGGAGATGGCCAAGGCCACGAGCCACATCTGCGAGGTGGAGAAAGAGCTGAGCGCCCTCAAGGCTCAGCACATGCAGGTACGAGGAAGTAGGGAAAACACAGCTCGACACTTACTTGGTCAGGCACAACGTCATGTCTTAGAAAAGAGAGGCCCGAATACAGGACACTGGCAAATGTAATAGTAACGGTAAATGTTCAGGTTCATGTTCGACGTGTGATCGCAGATGTTACCTGAGCCAGTTTAGTGGTCATTATATTTAAGGCTAGCTTTAATTAAATTCACAGCCTAGCGCAGCGTGACAAGATACACAAACTCCTGCAGTTAGTAATTTTAAATAACTGAACACTAACAATCACATAAATGCTTTTAATCTGTTGATAAACACTTATTTGCAGAGACAAATATTTCTTCCTCTGTTCTCACAGCTTTCGTATCCAGATGCATTCTAGGATTTTAGGCCTTCATCACGGCACACTGAGGTTTAGGGCTGACTGAGGGGTACAAGGAGCAGAACAGAAGATAAAGACAGGAAGTAAAACTATGAGGCATGGATTCAGAAAATTAGGCAGAAATGTGAAAAAAAAACTGCACAACACAATGAAAACTAAAGAGACTATAACCATTTTAATACAAGGAATGTAGTTATATAGCTATTTTACAACTGGAGATAGAACAAAAACCTACAATAGTCTGTGTCAGAAGGGGCAGGTGGGGTGGTTATACTTGAATTTTACTTAAAATGTATTTATGTTAATGTTGCTGTCTGGTTGATTTCATGGGAAACAAAAGCACAGTTTGGGTTTAAAAAAATCACCATTTCACACACTTTTAAAGGCAGTTGCCCATTTACAGCCAGCTTCTCTGACCACAATTAAGCACATAGTAATGGTCACAAAAACCGACCCCGCATCATCTCGCTTTGCGCTGCCCACACTGTGAAAAACGACGCCAAAGGGGCTTTTACAACGTGACGCCTGCGTGTCCTGACTGAGCGTCTGTATGTGACGACTTGAGAGGGAGAACGGGTGGGAAAGGAAAAACCTTTGTGGGTGTGAAAAAATTTAATTTGTGTCTCCTGTTTGCAGTATGTGACAGAGAACGAGAATGGTCTCCAGCAAGTCAAAGCCATGCTGGCCAGCACGCAGAAGGATAAGCTGGAACTGGCCAATCAGCTCGAAGAAGAAAAAAGGTAATCGCTCACACATCATTCAATTCAGTTTTATTTATATAGCGCCATATCACAACAACAGTCGCCCCAAGGCGCTTTATATTGTAAGGTCGACGCTACAATAATACATACAGAGAAAAACCCAGCAATCATATGACCCCCTATGAGCAAGCACTTTGGCGACAGTGGGAAGGAAAAACTCCCTTTTAACAGGAAGAAACCTCCAGCAGAACCAGGCTCAGGGAGGGGCGGGGCCATCTGCCACGACATCATGGGCTCACTTTCACACAACAGTGTTGCCACATAGTTGAAATCTTAATTATTGGTAAGTGTTATAGAGTGATCTCACATGATGCTCTTTTAGCTAATAATCTGGGATTTGCTTTCATTTTTATAAATATTGTGAGATGATTGAGTTGCTTAGCTTAGCATTAAGCCTAGAAGCAGGAGTAGATATCCTGGCCACAAAACCCTCTCCCTGCACACTCTCCCTCCAAACAGCATGTTAAAAAAACCTTAAGTGGAAGTGGATTATGAAATTCCAACACTGAGTTTAGTGTCCAATATGGAGAAAGCTCCACACGCCTAGTAAAATATTTCTTTCGCATTTAGTTTTAGTTTTCAAATTCACTTTTTGGTGATCAAAATATCTATTCTTGATTCCTTTGGATAGAGGCGACACTGTCCCAAAGCTTCCTGATGTGTTTTTATCGTACTCGTGAATTAGTCGCCCTCATCAGCCCCAAGTGGGACTCCTCGTTGTCACGGAGACACAAAGTTTAGGGTTTTGATCCATATCTCAAAGCTCAGGAAATGACTTAGCTTCCCGAGGTTACCAAGCAGAAACAGTTTCTGCTCCTAAAGTCAGATATTATGCATACATGCATGTGACGTGTACAGAGGACAAAAAGCAGGTAAATGCAGGCTAAGCTTAGCGTCCTTTTAATTAAAAATAAAAACAAATTGCTTAGAATGTTTGAACTTTTCCTGGGAGACGAATCTGTCTGGTGCGTCTCAACCAATATGACAAAAATTGTGACTTCTGCAAACTGCTGTGATTGTCTGCAGTGCCGGTCGCTCCCTGGACACTGTGTGAGACTTGAATACTGCTCAGCTAATCGCCCCTTCTTTATTTCCCATAACGCTTTTACAGGAAAGTGGAGGACCTGCAGTTCAGAGTAGAAGAGGAATCCATCACCAAAGGAGACCTGGAGGTATTTATCAGAATTAATAGCTGAATGAAAAAAGCCTATGTGCCTCACAATGTGAATCACCGTAATATCATAGGTCCGTGTTAGTCACAGGAGATTCTGTTTTCATGCTTTGCAACCCTGAAAGCTCTGTCAGCGTAACGCACATCCTGGACATCGGGACAGAAAGGAAGAGGAAAGGGAAGAAAAAAGCGTCTGGGTGCACAAAAGAAACCTTGATGTGATAATGTGCAGAGTTCCTGAATTCCACATAGGCGGCTATATAAATACAGAGAGGTCGGACTGGGTTTCTAGTTTAACAGGGTGTGCGTTCGGGATGTCCTCAGCTGATGTCTCATGAGTGGTGATAGCACAGAAAGACAATATTTTAAAACTGATATAAAACATGAGACACAAGCTTTGTGTAAAACAGGAGTTATTTTTAGTCAAATTCTTTGATACTTGATTAGAGTGTGTGTAACAACTCCACACGAATCCAAAGCTCAGACAGCTTTTTTCCCTCCACATGTATCTGCATAGTGTCATAGACAGCAGATATTCTTAATATCCGCTGTTTTGAGCACACCTGCTGTTCAAACCTTTTGTTTGTGAGGCACAGCCAATCAGAGGACAGCTGGCTTAAAGTAAGGAGAAGCTAAAACAGCTTGATTCAGGCAGAAAACAAACTTAGAGGCTGAAACAAGGTGCAGAATAAGATAAATCAGGGAAAGTTATGTGTAAAATGATTTAATAGAGTTCAAGAATAAAAATATGTAGTTGGATGATGATAATAATAATAATAACAATAACAGGCTCAAAAAGGTGAACATATTTGTTCACTTCATGACTGAAAGTTTTATTCCAAACAATTTTATCTCTTAAAAAAAAATGCAGATCACATTTCAAAAATTATGCGGGTCTTTGTTGTCACATTTAGAAAATACCATATTGTTTCCACAGTGAGTGGAAGCCATGTTTATTTGCCAGTCACCATTAATAGACTTAGACATGCTCAAAGTGCAATTAAGACGTTATCTCCTGTAACAGGGGAAAGGAAACTGAATACCATTGTACCGATTGGTTAAAGGATGAGGAACCCACAGGGATAAGTTGTATTTTTTTCCCCACTCTTTGGATAAAGTACTTGTTTTTTAATATATTTGCCTTTCATTCTTTCAAAAGATTTGCTGACAACAATAGGATGAAATTTCAGCCTTGAATAAGATGTGACTCTTAATGCCGATCATGTTTATTTACTGTATTAGACATAAAACAGTGTATATGAATGCAATCAAACCATGTGTTTTAATGCTTTTTCATGGTTTGCACAGTCTGCGCTGCTTAATGCACGTCATGCATTAAGCAGCTCAGACTGACGTGTCTGTGAGCCATCTGCAGGTGCAACTCTTGTCTTCTCTGGTCATGTACCTGTGACCACAAAGTTGTCCTTAACTGCAAATTGCACTTTCTGTGAAAGTGAAACGTAACCTCAGATCTCCTCCTCAGCTTGTGCACCCTGCTGCCGTCTGCAGAGCTGCCCTTTCATCATCAGCTGTCAGCCGTTTTGATCACCTTCTTTGATCTGTATGGGTCTCTTTTTCCTTTCAGCCTCCCTTTTCTTTCTTCTTTGTATCTCTCTTTGTCTCTTCCCGTAGACTCAGACGAAATTGGAACATGCCCATATTCGTCAGCTTGAGCAGAGCCTGCTCCTCGAAAAGTCGAGAGCAGAGACGCTCCACAAAGAATTAGAGAAGCGGAGGGTAAAAAACAAAAATACACAAGCAAACCTTTGCCTGTGGCCACTGTCCCGTGCGCTTCTGCACCTGTTTGCTTCTCTGTTGATGATAACTCACATATCCCACCTGTGGCTGTGTCCAAATGTAGTTTAGATATATGCAAAACATACTTACAATCAGTACGTGTCAGCATACCGGCCCCATGTGACTGCCCCCAGCATGCAGACGCTTGCTAACAGGTACAGGTGTGAACTCCACAACAGTCACAGAATAAAATATGAGGATAACCTCACCAGAATAATTTGAAATGACTCATAACTCTGTGGTTGAGACTTGTAATGAGTGTAGCAAGCTGAGTGAAGTGTTGTAGTTTAATGGATTAGGCTGATCTTTAGTCCAAATCCCATTAAAAAAAAAAGACCAAAACCAACAAGCAGACGAGAGACAAACAGGCCCAAACTTTTGGTTCCACTGATGGCTTGACTCATTTAAAAAAAGTTAACATACTTAACTATCTTTGTAAAATCAAACTAAGTACTGTTAGAATCTGGAAAAGAACTAGCTTTAGGGGTTAACATAAACATTTATTTATAAAAATATAAATAACAATGCAAAGCAGGGCCTCTTTGCAGTAACATGGTCCAAACCTTTCCCATTGCAGCCCACTTGTTGTCATGTGGGCATGAAGCCTTCTTTAATGGCTTTAAGCACTTTAATTTTCAGTGGGATCTATTTAATAAGCGGTCAAATCCAGTAAAAACCTCTTTAAAGAGTCTGGTAACTTTGACTTTTCTCCCTGTACTTATACTGTGCATACACAGTTTTGCTTCATTGATGGCTCAGCTTGCTAGCCTGATCAGTGAAACTGCACGTAATGATCGAGGGGGTCATTGCACGATCATATGGTGATAAATTGCAATAATAAATCACAATGGATTCCTTCCTTTTGCAACTGTAATGAGGTCTGTGTTGTACAAAGCTCTCATATTTTATTGAGTATGGCTTCAAACTAGCACCTGAGACCTTGACCTCTGACCTCAGTAAACACTTTTGTGATGAGTTTAAGTGAGAAGTAGAGACATTTTCCCCATAGACATCTATACATCTGGGCTTCTTTTAACAACCAGAGCAAGCGGGGAGAATGGCTTCACTTTTCAGACGTTTTCTGTAGTCTCTAGTTTGCATTCTCTTAATGTGAATAGTACATGCATGCAACATACGTATTTTTTAAGCCTTTTAATGTGAATCAAACTGAAAAAAAGCACAGTTTGTGTCAGTCATGGCTGTTATATCAGCTCCCACCTAACTCAAACCCAGGATAAATAAGGTCTTAGTAGATCTGGTTTTGGTCTTTTCATGGATTTGTTTATAATCAACAATGTATCTATGGAATATTACCAGCTTTAATATTTAGAAATAGATGGGAAAGTAGTGGAAATATGAAGTTTGTTATTTACTTAAAATGATAGTGGGTGTTGGTCACAGCTCTTCACATTACACATGATCATTAACCAGACTGGCTTCATCTGGGCCTTCCTCTGCTTCATTCCATCGCTTGTAATCAGAAAACCGAGGCTCGCAGCTGCTTCAGCTTTTCTTTTGTCTAATGTTGCAATTAGCTGCCATTAATTTTTATTTAAATGGTGTTTTTTTCCCCCCCTTTAAATCCAAAGCTGGCTTTCAGATCTGTCGCCTGCTGCACTTTGAGACGTCGGGACGTATCACTCGAAACGGCCCCCTTCCACTTAAGCTGTGGAGGATGAATCTCCCCAGGCGCCACACCAATTTTTGAGCAGTTATGTAATTAGTAACACACGAGAAGTCGCTAAATTATTTACGGGATCCATTACGGACGCTTCGATAAATTTTTCAAGACAAATCATAGGCGGTGCCGCGAAGGACATCCTTTACACCACTTTGACATGCAGCGCTGCGCTCCACGTAGACAGGCTCTTTAATAATAGACCACGGTATCACAAATCAAACCGCGCAAGCTTTCAATTTTCAGCCATCAAAAGATAACAAAACACTTTGAAATGCTTGGATTCGTATATGCAGTAAGGTCTGCTTCTGCCAACAGGGAAGATGCACTCATGAAGCGGTATCCTTGAGGTTGGGTAAGAGAACTAAGGTGAAAAAAAAGAAAAAAAAGATTTGATCTTGTTTTGGCTTTGATCCTCTCTTGAGCTATCTCAGTTCCTGACTTCAAATCGACTTCAGATGCTGTTGAGGACATTAACCTTGCATAGACTCTTTTACTCCTCTGTGTGCGTGCGTGTGTGTGTGTGCGTGCGACGTCATCTGAATGCTACTCAGGCAGCGTCTCTGGTGTGAATCAGCTAGTAACTCTGGTCTGGTCAGCTGGGATCTGGGTTGAAATTAACATCTGTGCACTGTGCAGCAGGTCCTCCATCTTAATCTCAGTTTTTTTTGGCTGTTTTTCTTTTTCATTCTGATTGGAAACAAATGTGTGGAGGATGTTTGCAGCTGTGCATATGTCACTGTTGAGGTTTGCTGTATTATATTTGCTTGGCTGCTTCTAGAAGATCAGAGAATGGCTGCGCTCTCCTTTCATTTTCCACCTTTGGTTTTTGCACACTGAGCTCCACAAATGTTTGGACAGCGACAAGTTGATCCTTTTGGCTCCTCGCTTTAATTATTTTGGATGGAAATGATACAATGGCTTTAGCATTTAAGTGCAGGCTTTCCGCGTTATTATGAGGGCAGCGTAATAATTCTGATGGTTTATTTGGACTTTGATCCCGAGTGAAATGCAAACCCTGACCGGTGCCAGTGTTTTGATGGTGTTCCTCTAAAATTACGAGTGACTGCAGTTGTGAACAGCCAGGGAAAGGGGAAAAAAGGGATGGCAAAATCCATCCGCCAACTGTAGAAGACTTAAAGCTCTCTTAGTCAATATTTTAATATAAACAACAGATTCAATGACCTTGCAAGTGGTTGCATAACCCACACAGAATTATTACCCAGCTGTCTGTCCTCTATGCCTCAAGCAGAGCAAGGCAGCTATTATTAGAGAAGTAAGTTCTGATAAGTAGACGGGTGTGTCAGCTACTGATGGCAAACTGTGTTCAGCACTTTTAAAAAGCCCAGTCTTTCCTGACGGAGTTGGTCGGAGACAGAAAAATGATTAAAAACAGAGCGACTATTGGCAGATTCATTAATAAGCAACGCTCGCTAATGCCCCAGCCTAATTTATTAAAGATATTTCACCTATATTAATTACACTAAATAAATATATTAACACAAAGTTCCCAACAGTATTTTCATACATCAAGATTTTATGTCCACATGTTCCACAGTTTCCTGCTTTGATATTCATCATCATTAAAGTTACCAGACATCTTACCGGTAATATTAATGGGAATCTTGAGGAACTTGTGGGTGTTGCATCACTCATATTTATGTTGTAAGAGTGAAAATCTCAAATGCCCTCAGCAGGATAGGGAGTTAACCTCCATTCTGTCTTTGTGTAATGTGTTTTTCCTCTGCTGTATGTTGGCTTCGTGTTATTTCTGACAAAATGCCAGTTTAGCCCCGAGCGACTGTGCTGCTCCAGGCAGCTCTGTGAAGCTATCTGCACCCAAATAAGAACATGAAGCTTCGTCAGAGTTCTTTAAGAAGTTAAATGAAAGGAATAGCCCTCAGTTGGCTTATTTATAAGTCTTGCCGATATTTGCTCTGTTTTGGACTTAATTTTTGTTTTCACCAACTCCTGAAAATGTTTGCCACAAAAAAGTGGTTGAACCAATAGATACTTTTCAGTGAGGCAAGTGGAAGTATATAAAAAAAAAAAAGAACAAACCTAACCCTCTAAAAATCAAGGATATCTTCCTAAATATTAAGTGATACAACTAAAACCTTAAGGTTTTAAAAAGTAAACAAGTAAAAGGTCACTGGTTCCATTCCAGACACCAGACACAAAAATCGCCGTTTGGTCAGGAGGGGCATCCCGCGTAAACTCTGCCAAACTAAACAACAGCTGCTACCTGCTGTGGTGACTCCATGTGACAAGGGAGCAGCTGAAAGTAGTTTTTATTTTAGGATTAGACACTAAATGTTCTCCTGTGTTCACCAGTTAGTTGCATAAGTCTACCAGGTGGTGCCGGGTAGCTTGGTACAGAATTCTTAGTAAAGAGGTGGGGTGATAAACTTCTGGGCCTAAGCTGGAAAAATAAAATAAAAAAAATAACGAAATAAATAAAAATCGAAGGTCATACCAGATTTAAATTTGGCCCATCACCCCTTCAAGGTTTAGGCACAGCTGGAGTTTTTAGTGTCACGTTCTCGTCACCTGGATTTACACATGTACAGTTTAACCATGGACCTCAACCTCTTACACAGATCAGCCTGGTCCAACCAGCAGCAGTTTTCAGCTGAACACTCTGCAGTATCCAAGCCTGAAAGCATCACATCAGGTTGGGAACGTGACCGGGACGTGTTTGTTCTTTTGATTTTGTTGCAGGGTATTACTATAACTTCCCGACGTGTCTGAGGGAGAACGTTCAGCATAAACGACCTGAAGGGAGGCGCACCTCATGCATTGTCTTCTTGCACGCAGCCCACACCAATGCAAAATTCGTGCATCATCCGTCCTAATCTCTAAATCTGCTTCGCCTCTTCCACAAAATAAAATTCAAGTTGATGGGCGGCTGATTTGACACGTTTTCACATACAGCATGTGCACCGGTCTGAGTAGTTAGAGCAGAGCATTTTAAAATTTGCAGCCACACTGGACGTGGTCCAGCGCTATCCAAAGAGTTGAGACTGAAAGCGAAATAGGCCAGATTGAAATCAGATATGGTTTTTCATTTAATGGCAAATTAGTTAGGACATCATCCTCGCTGGCTGCATGTTTTAGCAGCAGTAAATCCCAACAAATTACACCCTGTATGCACACATCCAAACTTTGTTTGCAGTTATGTGTTATAACTTTTTCAAAAAATACCAATGAGAAAAAAATACTCTGAGAGTCATTGTAGCATCTTCACTGGGAGCCAAACTGTTGAACAATCTGTTGCTGTCCACATACTTTATGTCACATGTTTGTACTGTAAATCCTCTGCAATGCACTTGGTCATCTCCAGGACCTGCATAGATTTCTCTGTTTTCCTTTTCTTATGGGCTGATTTCCGCTCTTCGTCACGTCACCTTTGTTTCTTTGGAATGACAGTCTGTTGCAGGGTCTTCCACCTGTTGTAGTAAATACAATTACTTTATAGAAAGAACATGTTTCTCCTTAGGAAAAAAAAAAAAAAAAAAAAACTTTCAAAAGCAGTGCTGGGTTCTTGCTTTCTTTCTCATCAGCAAACTACAGTTGAAGAGAAGAGCCGCATCATGCAGTTGGAGGAGGAGCTCAGCCTCAGGAGAGCCGAGATCACGAATCTCCAGGTCCAGCTCAAAGGGGCTGATGCAAGCTGGCAGAAAGTTGACCGTGTTGATGCGGCCCAGGGGTCCGACGCCCAGCCAGAGACCCTCCTGCTGCGCGAGCAGCTGCTGTCAGCGGGCCGGGAGCACTACAAGGAGAGCAGCGAGCTCAGAGAGAAGTACGAGACTGCCTTAGCAGCAAGCCAGCAGGAGATCGACTCATTGAAGGCTGTCGTGGAGAAACAGAACGTGGAGATCAATGAGATGAAACAGAAAGCTCAACAGGCTACCAAGGAAAACGTGGAAATGATGGACACCTGGAAGGTACGCTGCTCTGTTTTTTATAACTGTCTTCAAGTCAGCCAGAGTAGTGTGGTCATGTCAGTGCAGTTATGTGTTTGTAGGAATCCTTCATTTAGAGCAGGATTCAGTTTTGCTTACAAAATTTCAAAGGATTTACAAAAAGAAAAAAAGGGTAAATCAGGGTGGCTATAACAAGAATAAGAATGTTACATCAAAATGTAATTTGAGAAGTCTCTCTGTGTCCATCCCTTCTTCACTCATCTCATCATCCGTACATTCCACCCAATTCAAACATGGCAGCCTAACCTAAACCTAACTCTAACTTCAACCCTGAAACCAAGTCTTGAAATTCAAACAGGCATTTAAAGCAGTGTGAAAATACACTTGCATTTGTGGTCGTAGGTAAAGTATGACCACAAACTGAAACATGGACTATATTGCCAAAAGTATTCGCTCGTCTGCCTTCAAGAACATATGACATCCCATTCTTAATCCAGCCCACCCTTTACAGTTATAAAAGCTTCTGGGAAGGTTTTCCACAGGGTTTAGTGTGTTTATGGGAAGATCCGACCATTCTTCCAGAAGCAAATTCGTGAGCTCAGACACTGATGTTGAATAAGAAGACCTGGCTCACAGTCTTTGCTCTAGTTCGTCCCAAAGGTTTTCTTTCAGGTTGAGGTCGGGACCCTGTGCAGGCCAGTCAAGTTCTTCCACACTAAACTTGCTCATCCATGTCTTTAAGGACCTTGTTTGCACAAAAGTGCACGGTCACGTTGGAACAGGAAGGGGCCATCCCCAAACTGTTCCCACAAAGTTGGGAGCATGAAATCATCCAATATGTCCTGGTATCCTGAAGCATTGAGAGTTCTTTTTACTGGACCTAAGGGGCCGAGTCCAACTGCTGAAAACCAACCACACACCATAATCCCTCCTCCACCAAACTTTACACTGCAGTCAGACAAGCATTGTTCTCCTGGCAACCACCAAACCTACCTACACTCATCCATCGGATTGCTAGGCAGAAGCGTGATTCATCACTCCAGAGACCGCATCTCTGCTGCTCTAGTCCAGTGGTAGCATGCTTTACACAGCTGCATCAGCCATGGAAACCCATTTGATGATGCTCCCTACACACTGTTGTTGAGCTAATCTGAAGGTTTGGAGGTCTGTAGTGATTGACACTGCAGAAAATTGATGACCTCTGCGTGCTCTTCACCTCAGAATCTATTGACCCACTCTGAGATTTTATTTAGCCTACCACTTTGTGGCTGAGTTTTTGTCGTTCCTAATCACTTCCACTTCATTATAATACCACTAACAGTTGACTGTGGAATATTTAGTAGGGATGAAATTTCACGACTGGGCTTGCACAGGTGCCATCCTGTCACAGTGGCACGCTCACTGAGCTCCTGAGAGCGACCCAGTCTTTCACAAATGTTTGTGAACGCTTATGTGTTTGATTTTATACACCTGTGGCCATGGGAGTGATTAGAACACCTGAATTCAATGACTTGGATGGAGGAGTGAATGCATTTGGCAATTTAGTGACTCATAAATCCACAGGTTTGCCTTCACGTTCAGCTCTCTCTTCACCACAACAGACCAGTGAGCATCTGCAGCACTGCAGATCCTGCACCAAGCAGTCTGCACAACCAGACACAATCACACACAATGAGATTAGAGTTAACTATTCAAATTTTTAAAAGCATGCATGTTAAATCTTTGGGTTGCATTATCCCCTGAATGGTTACTAGATGATTTGAATTGATTCGTTTCACAAATGCAGCAAGTATGACCTAAAAGCGATCTTTCTCCCTTTCTCTTGCAGGCTAAATTTGACACTTTAGTCAGTGACCACCAGCGATCCTTGGAGGAACTAAAGGCAACACTGAGCAGTAGTCATACCGCTACAGAAGGTCAAGAGCAGGACACCCAGGAGCTGAGAGCAACCCTGGAAAGCCTGAAGATGGAGCACCAGCTAGAGGTGGAGAACCTCAAGGCCAAACATAAAATTGAAGCTGCCATCCTGACAAAGGAACGAGAGGACCTCTGCGCTCGTCTGCAGGAGGCCAAAGACCAGCTGGCTCAAGGCAACCAGACATGGAGGGCTGAATTGGAAGCCAAAAGTGGAAAGCACGCGCTGGAGGCAGCTACGGATAAGCTACAGAAGGCGGAGCAGAGGCTGGCAGATATGGAGACGCTTCAGATGGAGCAGAACAAAAGAGCGGAGGAGCTGAGGGAGAGGCTGGAGCTGTCAGAGAAGCAGATGACGGACTACCAGGCTCTGCAGAAAGCTCAGGAGGCGAGCCAAGAAGAGATCCAGAAACTCGAGGAGAAGCTGAGGGTGACGGCCAACCAGCTCCAGGCCATCCAGGCCGAGCGCTTCACATCTAATGATGCTAATGTGAGTGGCTGAGGAGAAAGAGGCACCTGCAGTGTTCAGATACAAACTCAGCACCTGACACTTTCTCCTCTTTCAGGTGATAGAAGATAATGAAATTTCAGATGAGAAGATGAAGCTAAAACAGAACATAGAAGGTATGTTTGTGTTTATCTTAATCCCGACTACAGATTCATGAAAAAAAGCACACCAATCACACACACTTCAGCTGATCTGCTTTCTTAGTTTAATCACGTTTGTGCTTTTTGCTCCTTGTTCTTACGTCCCAGTGATTCCCAAAGTGTTACTTCCCATTGTTCTCGTCATATTACCCATGTATGCACTCGAGAGATAAGAAATTTAAAAGCTTGGCAGGAAAAAAGGGACGTAACAACTTTAAAGAAAGAGCTCAACATTTTAGGAATAATGCCGCCCTCCTTGCTCCTGAGAATGTGTTGTAAAAATAATATTGTATAGAGACCACTTCGGCCTACTTCCATCTGCTTTTCACCACTAATTCCCTTTTAATCTTGTAATTTTTGTCAACATAAAAACACCTTTGTTTTTTGACTAGTCCGACACATTTCTGGGAGTTAAGCATCAACTACTCAGCAGGCGCTGGTAGTTTTTGTCATTCAGATTCACTTTTTCCCCGTTATTTTGGGAACACATGAAGACACAAACACCAGACAGTCATTTCCACATACAAGCAAAGCTGAGATGTGGATTTTGTTGCTCTGCTGAAGCGAGCCAGACTAGTTATTTCCACTGTTTGTGCTAAGCTAAGCTAAAAGGCTAGTGGTTACAAAAGGGCCTTGTATTTATAATAACAAAATAGGAAGCAAATCAGTTCCCTAAACTGGTTAAAAATATGTCAAGTTAAAATATCCTATATATGAGGTTATAATGTATTCCGAGGTACTAAATACTGACCAGTACTCATTATGCGTATGTCTTTGTGAAATAAAATAGATTTCCTGAGTCACAGTCTATAAATACAGACCTCACAAGCCTCTGTCTTGTTACATAAATCTCACTTAAGCGTCTAATGGCTAAAAAGCTCGAGAAAATCGCAGCTCTTCTGGTACACAAGGGCGTCTGTCCAATAACTTCATAGGATTTCACTGTATCCTGCCAAGTGACAGATAAGGAAGTAACACAAAACTGTGGAAAACTTTGTGGCACTCCAGTCACAAATCACTGCACTAATTTGGATCATCGGCGCGTTGTGTGAGCGAGGCGTCTCATGGCTACTATGTTGTTTTTCCGCAGAAACAATGGAGAAGCTGCTGAAAAGGGAAAAAGAAGTCTCTACTCTCACTTCCCAGGTTGAAGCCCTCAAATCACAAATCGGAGGTAAACAAGCGCGCAGCGCCCTTTTCCCGAGCTCGCCGACGTCTTTGTTCTTTCAGCGCTTTCGTGACAAGATATCCTGAAATATTGAGTTTCTGCGGAGGCATTGTGTCTTTCACGTACAGGTGTTTCATTTCAGGATAAAGAGAGGCGAAGCTTGATATTTTCCTGCAGCATTTCCTTCAAGTTTAGGTTTTAAACTGAGAACTTGTCAGCTCTCTCTCTCAATAAATAAAAAAATATGCATGTTTGTGCGGCGACTGGAGGCTTTATTTTCCGACAGTCACGCCGAGTTCATCGCGCGGGGGAACGTGTTCTTCACCGTTACACTCTTTGATCGTCACCCAGAAATCTTTTGATAAGTTTCATCACATCAAAAGCACCCAAACGCACGCTTTATGTACTTCAGATAATCAAATTGACACACTTTGAAGAAGGAATGTAAATAATTTAAAACGAGAAAAGAAAAATGTAAAACTCGAAGGATAGTTGTATTCGTCTCTTTTTATTCTTTTTTTAAAACTCTGGGGTCATCACCGATGACCCTGATCTGTAAGAATTTTCAAACAAAAACTGCACAAAGTTTAGATCAAATATTAAGACGACCTTCTTTACTTGTTTATGAATGAAATAGAAATTGATTTTTGAAGATGGTAAGGGGAAATGACATCAGCAGCGAGAGATCTGAAATATCTAAAACACTATTATTGCGGTGTCTTTACCTTACAATACAAAGCACCTTGAGCCTCTTGATTTGGCTCTTTGTGAATAAAACTGGATTGAATTGAACTAATAATAATGCCTGCGTTGTTATCTTATTCGCTTGGCATCATCGGAGAAAAACGTGGGGTGTTTCAGAGATGAATAGAAATGGCAGACATCTCAAGTGCAGCATTATTTGAAATGAACTGCGTGGGCATATAAACGTTTTAAGAACAACATTCGTCACTTTCTAAACTGAAACATCTTTGTCCATCACCGCTATATTGAGATGATTAACGCATGTTTTTCGACTGTAGCTTTTGCAACTTCAACATTCAGCTATGAAACGCATTTTCATCTTGTTTTTAATCAAACAGCTGTGAGCAAAGCAGGGAGGGCAGCTCATTTGCTGCCAAGGCTACACCCAAGAAGTTGTGAGCCACCCCCACACAGAAACGCAAGAGTTCAGCATTTCAGTAGAATTTCACAAAAAAGACTGGGAAACTACTTACCTGATGGAGAAAGCTGGTTTATGGTGATTCACAGAGTTTTTTATGACACGAGCCTGGATATCAGGATTTCTGACTCCCTCCCAGTGTCATTAAACGTCTCACAGAAATAAGCTGTTTGTCCCTCATTCACCTGATCACCATAATGGCAACTACTGAAAACCTACTATATATTGAAATAAAAAAAAAATACTGTTGAGCTGAACGAGTTGCACTGAACAAAAGTGGGAAAAAAGCTTCAGAGTTATAAAAGAGCAGTGTTAAAAGAAGAGCTGATGAAATAGAGAGGTAAACGTGCCTCTTTTTTGAAGCTCGTTGCAGGCATAGAATTAAAAGTGAGCATATAGAAATTTGTCAGAATCCTTCCCAAATGTGATCGCCTGATCTGATTTAAAATGCATTTATAGCATTAATTGAAAATAGTAAGTTCTTTATGATCACAGTTCTGATTAGCACAGCTGTGTTAAAGTTATTAATAACTAGTGTTGCAAACTATCGATTTGTTTTTAGCGCTGGAGGGCAAAGTTCGCAGCGGGGAGAAGAGAGCCGAAGCCCTGGCCAAGGAGAAGACGCGCATGGAGGCAGAGCTAGAGTCCATGACCAAGAAATCCCATGATGCCTCTGGGCAGCTAGTGAGCATCAGCCAGGAGCTGCTGAAGAAGGAGAGGTAATTTGACACGGAGACTGTATTGATTTGACATTCTGCCTCAGCACTTTCTCAATAACAGCAGCGAAGGATGACACCAGTGTGTGCGCGCACACACACACACACACACACACACACACACACACACACACACACACCCCCCAAAGATTTTTATTTTTCACCTGAGTAACAAAAAATGTCTGTAATGAATCGCAGACCTTTTTTACATTTCACACCATCATTCGACCGAGTGATAAAGCAGAAACACCGACGCAGCTCTAAAGTGATGGATGACTGCTCGTGCTTCTGTCAGAAGCTTTATGAAAATATCTGACTTTGTGCCAGCACATACGGCCCCTCCGCACCTCCTTTAAAGCGGTGCCTGAAGTCACTGAGAGCAGCTGGCTGAGGTTTCATCTCCAACAAAGACCTGCCAGATGGCCACCTCTCTATACTGAAGAGTCTGGTAGAGTTGCAAAACATCCAAGTCCTTTAGTGCACACTGTCCAAAAAAAAAAAAAAAAAAAAACCCCCACTCTGCTTAATATGGTCATAATTTAACCACCCAAGTGTAAAAGGCAGCCAGTGCATCGTTGCAGAGGCGCAGGGTCGCTCCTTTGTTCATTAAGCCATTCAGAAAATGTGTTTTTCTGCAGCGCTGTTGAAAAAGTTGTTTTCCATTATTCTGACATTATGCAGTCCCTACATTATTCATGATTATGATGTTAGTGAACCACCGCACTAATTAATTAGAGTTGGGTATACATTAGGGTCCTCAGTGATAAAGCTGGTATTTCAGCATGTGACATACACTCGCCTGCCACTTCTTTAGGAACACCTTTCTAGCACCAGGTTGGATCTTTTGCCTTCAGACGTCCTTTAATTATTCATGGCACAGATTCAACAAGGTGCTGGAAACATTGCTCAGAGACTTTCGGTTCATGATAGCATCACAAAGCTGCTGCAGATTTGTTGGCTGCACATTCATGATACAATCCCACCACATCCCAGTGAAATCAGTGTCAAGTTTAAGAAAGCAGTTTGAGATGATTTGAGGTTTGGGGCATGGTGCCCGCTGCACGACAGGGGTAATCGGTACAGTCATGAAGGGAATGACATGATCAGCAACAGTAGGGACCCAAAGAGTCCACTCTGTCATACCAACATCAGCAACCTGATGGTAGCATGCAGGATGGATATGTATCTGAATGTCACAGCAGAAATCGAAACTCAGAACAGACCAAGCAGCGTTTTTCTAATTTTAGTGAGCCTGTGCAAAAGTAGGCTGAGTGGGACCCAGTGTGGTCCTCTGCTGCTGTAGCTCATCTGCTTCAAGGTTTAAAGCACGATGTGTTCAGAGATGCTCTTCTGTTTGACTTGATTGTGACAAGTGGTTATTTGAGTTACCGTTGCCCACCTAACACCTTCAGGTGGTCAGGCCATTTAACTTTGAGCTCTGATATCAACAAAGCATTTTCACCCAGAGAACTGCTGCTCACTTCACGGATTCTTTGTAAACCCTACAGTTGGTAGTCGAGGAAAAGTAGAGTAGTAGATCAGCAGCTTCTGAAGTACTCAGAGCAGCCCACCTGGGTCAAAGACACACACACACACACACACACACACACACACACACACACACACAGTTGTGGTGACTGAGGTGTTTTGTCAGTAATCATGGAGGACTTTCCTTTAATCATGAAAAATTCAAGCAACTTTTCATGAAATTGACTTTTTAATTAATGGGAAAAATTCTAATTATTTTGGTCAATATTCAGATCATTGATAGACTTAATTAAATCAAAATTTTAATAAACCCTTTAAAAAGTTTTCCTTTATAAGTAGATGTCTTTGTATGTTGATTAGAATTTAACTTATTTAAAAAATAAACTGAACTAAGTCTGTCACAGCTTGGTAGAATTTGGGGAAAAAGGGGGTTGCAGTGAAAGATAAAACGGGAGCGCCTTGGTGAAGCGAAATGTGGCGCAGTAATAGTTTTGTAATTGTTTTAATGATCACTGGAGGCCAAAATTGTAATTGAAAATAAAATTAGATTAATTCCACAGCCCTGCTTCCACTCATTTTAAAACAGGCTTTGAACAGACTTTTGATATAATGATGCATCTCTCACCTCATAAAACCTGCCACACCTCTTAGCAACAGACTCACGTTACACCACAGCACATAATCTGTTAATGTATCGATTAGACCAGACAGAAAAGATGTTCTTACAGAGAAAACACCCGGAGCGCTTCTTAGAAAGATGAAAATAACACTGTTTTGTTGAGATGAAATATTTCCACGAGTGCAGGAAACATGTTAAAGTTGCTAAAACCTTTGGCTAGCATGCAGTGCAAAGGTACAGAAAACTGTTCCCCGGTGTAAATGTGGTTTACTGATGCAAGTATGTCGGCAAACAGCCAGTGTACTTAAGATGATGTATACTTGGAGTAAGTAGCAGGAGCAGTGCCGCCTACGCTATTCCCACCGGCCTGTCTGCCTGACATATTCACATATTGTGATTGCTTTTGGATAATAATGATCTTTGAGCAGGGTCTGAGCAAAGCGAGTGATTCATATAATCCTTGACAGGGAAACTGTGGTGCTTTTACCACCTCTGAAGAGTCCAGTTCTTACTGCATTTCTGCAGGTCAGGAAACCAGAAACACAGACACAAAGCAACTTTTCCCCTCTGTGTGTGTGTGGTTTTTTTTTAAATCACAGGAGTCTGAATGAGCTGAGGGTGTTACTCCTGGAATCACATCGTCATTCCCGGGATATGGACAAAGACCTGAGCCGAGAGGTCCACAAGGCTGAGTGGAAGGTCAAGGAGCAGAAACTTCAGGATGACATCAAGACGCTGCGAGAAAAACTGCTTTTACTGGTGAGAACAAAGCACCGTGGAATGATTGGACAACACTAAACCATATGTCGGTCCCACATTTTGAGGCTTTTCTTTTTTGTTATTTAAATTAATGTTAAAAACTAAGTTTAGAAATACAGGAGAATCAGCACCTTGATAAGCCTGGCCTGTGATTTGTGTGATTATACATTTGTTTTCACAGGTTCAGTGGTCCCAACTATGAAGCACACATTTCTTTTAGCATATGAAATATAAACATTGGTTGAAAAGCCTTACTTAAGATAACCTGGATGATAATTTACTGACAATAAACTCGCTGGTTTCTAGTTTTCTGATAAAGAATTTTATCAGTGTATACAGTGTGAGCTAGGGCTGTTCGATATGACAGTAACAATGATGGTAAAACTTGATTATTTTCCACATAAACCTTTCACAATAAAGCTGAAGATCCTGTTGAGGTTTTTCAAAATAAACTGAAATGACGACAAACTACATTATTCTCAAACCTCAAATTTCAGAATATGCAGCAAACAAATTACCTCAAATGAATACAAGTAGTAACTATAAATGGCGTTTACAGTCACCACGTGGATGCAGGCACAGAGAATACCAGCATGGCCAGTAAAGATCAGGCAGAACCAGGTAGTTCCAAACAGAAAGACCAGTCAAAACAAATCCTTAGTCCTAAACGAGGGGCTACCTCTGTAGCATGGACATGGTTTCGTTATGAAAATTCTGACATGGACGAGAAAAATCGGGATGTCGGTGAAGGTTCTCAGTCATCCAGGTCATTGTAGTCTAAGGAGCTTAGAAAGAAAAGCGTCTGGACTTCTTTAAGTTGCTTGAAGACGTTTCACCTCTCATCCGAGAAGCTTCTTCAGTTCTAGTGTCAAATGGTGGACAGTCCCAGATTTAAGCCCTGTGGGAGTTTCCCCCCCACGAGGGACAATAGACCTCCTAATGATCCTCTACCTAATCACATGAGCCAAGGTGTGAAAACGGGTGTAGGTCACAATCAGCCAGGGTTTCAGGTGAGCTCATTGGGAAACCTGGCTCCACCCTATCATGTGATTTCCTGAGGTCAGATGGCCCAGGGTGTAGGTGGGCATTAAGGCATCTGGGAAGGGATATGAGATTTTGGTCACAGCCCTAGTGTGAACATACCCTAGATTCTCAGGTGCTTTTCAGTCCATGTTGGTCTGCTGTAAAGACGGTTTTGGGTTCACGATGATGATGATGAGGAGAAGTTTGCTTTGTTAGTATGTTTACTTTATTCCCATTTCATTATCTCGCATGAATGACTTTACAGCATTATTTCTGGAAGTAACCAGCTTTCATACTGAAATTGCCTCAATTTCAGTCTGTTTTATAAATTTGGATTTTGAGCATGCTCAACTTTCCCTGGAAAGATCATTTAACACTGAAGGTTTAATCTTTCATTTAAAATAAAGACACCAGACTTTCTGTCAGGTAAAGAAATAGTTTGGTAATTTGCACTGAAATACAGTCACTTGCCTGCTTGAGATTTCATGTTCAAAACTGAACTTATAACAATGGACTGTTTTCACAAATTGATCAGCCTACTCAAGGGCAACAGAAAGTATTAGAGCTGTTTTTTCAGGTGAGCGATTCTAACTAGCAAACATGCTGTTATTTTATTTTGTAAAAGCAAAACAGTTTTTAAACTTTGTGCACTTTGGGTTTTTTCCTGCAGTTAAATTCAGTTACAAATATGTATTAAGCATTTATGGCACCTGCTACAGAGGCTTTTCCTTCTAAAGGAAAGTTATAATTATAAATACATAACATAACTTTTTAATTTTTAACATTTTTTATAAGATGGGCATAATGTACACTTTTGTTTATCAAATACATTAAAGCATTTGGGAATCTTAAATAAGGTAACACTCATGCTTACATGTGTACCTTCTCCACAAAAAGTCAATTTTAACCTCATTTCTTTTATAATAATTTCCTGGAAAATAATTTGCTCACCCACTAATGGATTGATTTAGGACCTAATCCATACTTCAGCTTGATCTGGATCTGACTTATGTCGTGTCCACAGAGTACTGTCTAAAATATGTCACATTTGACCTCTGACCTCTCCTTCAAAGTCAATAGATTGCTCTGAATGTTAAAGTGATAATAATAGAGCTATTTAAAGAATAGATTGGTTTGAGTATTATCGATTCATTTTATTATGACTTTATCTACATTAGAGTAACAGATTATAACGATTTAAACACATGTATAAAGTTTCATGTAAACTACATGATGTAAATCCTGTAAAATGGGTAATAGAAGCCTGCTCTTTGCACTTGTTTCACTACAAAGTACTTGAAGTGCGTTAAAAACAAAAGAAATATATACAAAACCCATAAACCTAATACAGTTTGGATGATTTAACTTACTTACCAGTTAGCTTGTGCGGTTCTTTCAGGGTCGGGAACGATCCTCCCCTGACCACCGGCGGTACTCGATGCTAGACCCCTCGGCTCTGGACTCGGAGGTGACCCGTCTGCGCCAACGGCTGCTCAGCACTGAGGAAGCCCTGAGGAACGCCTTAGAGCACAACCAACAAGTCGACCAGCTGGTCCAGGCCATGCGGAAGAATCCAGAAAAAAGCCCGGTAAATTTTTAAAAAAAAAAACAAGATGGAGAAACATGCAACCACACAATCACATATCCATACTACAGCTAGTTTGTGTTTGGGGAATAAACCCAGGCAGACATAGGGAGTACGTGCAAACACTCCACAGAAAGGCCTCTGCAGGCAGCAAATGCAATCACGCTTTCAATCCCCACCTAGACTGCATGCATGCAGCCAGAACCAGAACGTTTCTGGTACCAAATCCCATCAGTCTCCTACAAATGGTAGCTATTAAGACTGTTTTAAGATGTTAAAACCCAGGTCACCTGAACAGGTCTTCTAATGTCCAATCAGGCCAAGAACAGGACTAAAATGATCATTTCTGACTGTTT
The DNA here is from genome assembly GCF_057382185.1 of Mchenga conophoros. Classification (NCBI taxonomy): domain Eukaryota; kingdom Metazoa; phylum Chordata; class Actinopteri; order Cichliformes; family Cichlidae; genus Mchenga; species Mchenga conophoros. The sequence goes on along the minus strand of NC_140535.1, from coordinate 31,504,242 downwards.
TCCAGGTCCACGGTGCAAATTCGGCTAATGGAATTCACCACCAGGAGTCACACAGCGCTCAAGATGTTGGTATTCTTTCCTTTTGCTTTTTTCAGTCATTGATTTAATAATAAAAATAATACATTTTAAGGAAGACATGCTTTACGTTTCCTTCCCTAGGAACAACACTGATATGAGCAGAAGCGATGAGAGTGGGACGCTGACGTGACCCCGAGTGAACTGGGACGTGCTGAAGTACACCTGAAACGTCAAAGTTTGGTCCGACGTGTCTCCCGATGCTGCGGTGGACGCCTGAAACATTTCAGTTTACAGTTAATACCAAAACAGCGAATCTCTGTCTCAAGTGAATATATGTGTTGTTACAGAAAGCACCTATTAGCCAATCATGAAGACCACTTAAAAGTACTTTAAACAGGAAAAAATAAAAAAAGAGATATGGACGTGAAGAGATTATCAGCTCAACAACTGCTGAGAACTGGCAGTGTGGCAACTTTTGATGCTTTACATTAGTTAGAAAATTTGAAGTTTTGTCATTCGCTGAAGTCTGAATGACTGCGCTGAATTTTGACGAAGAAAGCAAAAAGACTGATGGACGACGAGAAGAAAAACTGGGTCTCAGTCGCTTTGTTTTATTTATTACTTTTATTTTGCTCCTTGGCTTTGTAATAATCCTGTCTGCTGTACGTGAGCTGATGGCCTGATTTTGTTTTTATTTTAAAGGAAGTTTGACTCGTGTCTCACCTTGCTTGATATCTGATGAGGATTGGTAGCAAACATTACCCTTAATCCAGAATTATTTGAACTCAATTTTAGTTACACTGCACCAGATCAAAACAAGTCATCTCAGGGCACTCGCCATAGTAACTACAACATTACACTATAGTAATAGCATCTCTGCTACCAACTTTGTGAAAATAACCAGTTTTTACAGTCACTTTTCAACTTTGTGTTTTTAAAAGGAACATGAGCACTGAACAAATACAAAAGCAACAGTTTGTTGCAATATAGGAGAAGATGACAGAGAAGGTGGAAGAATAGTACAAAGCAATGCTGTCCTGTCTGCAGACCGAGTATGTACTGATCCAGCACAGTGCTGGATGTTGACCTGAGCGTTTGAAAGCTTGGCCATGTTTAATATGAGCAGTCACCATGATAACAGTATATACATAAGGAAAAGTGTAATAAGCCCAATGTAAACAGAATATAAGGACAGTGAAGGACGTGCTTTACCGAACAGTGGGATCATTTCTATTCCTCTACAGCCACCGCCTGGTCAACATTTGTTTGCAGCAAACAGGAAAAACACCCTTGAAGTTATGAAGTTCTCAGGCAGCTCCTCAGAACCATTTGGTCCCAAAGCGCCTTAATGTACGTCTACTGGTAGAAGCACGATGAGCACAAAGTTAGGTTCAGTGTGGTCGTTTAAATGTTGACTGGAGCTCTTTTAACGGTCATTTCTGATCCAAGGATAAAATACAAAATCAACCTCTTCCCGTCTTGGAAGACCCCGCCCTCCCTCGCCAACACACATGAAGAGCGTCATCTGTTACAGGACTGATGGTGATGATGTTACTACCAATCCTCCCTTAAGGTGTTTGTTAAGCTTTTCAGCCATTTACACATCAGTGGACTCATTGTGCAGACTGAACCTGGGAGACGTTGCAGGACATTTGTAGTACAAATACAGTGAACCATTTCAGACTTTTTCATTGTCTAAAACTGTCTGACCGCGCATCAATACATCTTTCTCTGATCGGTGGCTTTGTGTTAATTTACTATATATGGTACAAAATACAGTGTGAGCCTATTGTAATGGCCCTGGATTTCTTTACTGACCCTTTCTGAAGTCTTCTGAAGGGCTTTCCCAGGAGCTAAAACCCAAACAGCAGTGTGGGAATGTGGGAAGTTACGTTCGTCCTTCCCTGGATCGAAATCATCCGGATTTCATTTGCCTCTAACATTTATACTCTTAAGTCTTCCAAATATTGTTTTTATCCATTTGTCAAACTGAACTAAGGGGGGATCCTGTTTGTAGTTGGTCACAGGTTGCTATTGCTTCACAGGAGACACTACACAGAGGTGGGGTGGGGGTGTGCAGAAAGGCTTGAGTAGTGTCCCCTGAGAACACATGCAGGGCAGGTACTGGTCAGCTCAAATAAAACCTGAATTTTCCACTGGATATTGTACATGGCCTTTACAGCTGGAGGGTTCATACCCTTTGGAGTATTGCTGCGATGGTTTTGGAGATTGAGTCATTAAATATTAACAATGCAGGCAAGGGCTGCTGGTGTTTTATTTCACACCCTTTCATGCTTATACGACTTTCAGCATGTTTGTTTTTGAGACCAAGCGCAGCAGATCGGAATATTTCTGCAGAGCTGGTTTAAAGCGGTGGTGTCGGATTTAGGGGCTCGGCGGTTTAGGAGATTCAGCCAACAACCATAATGTGCATGGCTAAATATTTGTCATTAAATAAAACGCAGTGATATCAGCGAGAAAAGATGGCAATAAATCCTTCATGAGGGAAAAGTTGCCACACGGTGGAGATGAGACATCCAGACGCTGCACACTAATTTACAATCTCTAGATTTCTAGCCTCCAGATATATCAGTTTTATTTGTTGGCCTTGGCAAATGTCAGGGCTTATCCACATGTCCCAGTTTCTGCTAGAGGGCTGATTGGTTATGCAGGTGACATTTTGAATAAGTAAGAAGTGACTTATTTGTAAAAGCACAGCATAGATGAGGCACAGATGTCATTTTTGCTCTTGGTGAAACAGAGTTGAACACAGCAGTTAAGAGGGGAAAGTAACTGAAACTAGTGAGATTGCAATGGATTTAATGTAAATAACTTATGATTAAAATTTAATGATCCAAGTACTTTTAAAAGAAACGTTCCCTTTTCCTCACAGATGGGATATCAAGCTAATGTTAGTTTACGGGGCACGTATAACTAAACTTGGTATTAAGACGGTTGGACAAGTTAAATGATTGCATGCTGATGTCTATTTAATGTAATAAAGTAACCAGTGCATCAAAAAAAAAAAAAACCAAGTAAACCTAAGTTTCACCATTTATTACGTTAAATATTAATAAAGCCATATGAACAGTTTTATTTATATTTAATATAATAAAGTAACCAATCAATTTATTGTGTGTTTTAAAAAAATAAATAAATAAGGAACCAAGTAAAAAGTTACACTTGGATTTACTTGGTTCCTTTTTTCTTTACATTAAATATAGTGCAGCTATTTATATAGCATGTTTCAAAGCATAAGCTATAACAGACATTCTAGCACAATCCTTTTTTTTTTTACTAAAATCAGATAAAGCTGGATGTAAATAATATTACCCATAAAACAAATAAGTGTAAAAAATATATATAACTTAACATTAATAAACACCGTAGAAATAAAATGAAGTAAGATCATCAGTAGTCCAATGAAACTAAAACAAAAATGAAAACAAGCAGAAATTGGGAACAATTACGTTTAAAACCAGCAACTATAGACTAACAGCTAATGGCTAAACAGGCATGTTTCTACTTTTAAACTTCTAATGGTCCAGTGCACCTAACAAGACTTTGCAAGGCATAAAACCTAAAACGGGTTTCATTACCATTTGTTGTGACTCATGAAATAACCTGATCCTGCTGACCCGAGGGGTCAAGCTGGGTCGTAGCTTACTGGCAATCAGAGCGATATTGATGTCTCGGACCGTGGAGCAAAACAAAAATACGAGCTCAAATTTTAAAAATCAATTCTAAAGCTAAAGTGAAGCCAACGACCTTACGACAGCTGTTAAAAGGTCATAGTAAAACTGACTTTTTTAAGACTAATTAAACATTCACAACTATTTACATAACAGATGGCCAAGACTGGGATTATAGTTTATAAATTCAGTTCAACTTCTACAATATATTACATATGCAGATCACAGTGGAGCTAGAGAAGCAGAAAAACTTTACATATTGAGGTTTAAGCACTACATTTTAATTCTGGTTAAAACATTTTGTCAGAATCTAGAAACTTTTTCTTATTTTTAAATATTCATATATTTCCACACCTGCATGGAAATGTAAAAAAGAAAAGCACCTCTTCTCTAGGATCTGAACTTTACCCTATATCAAACAGACATGAGCTATTTTGGGCAATCACTGCAGCTATGGCATAACTTCCATGGCCACAAGATCCATGTAGCTGCCGTAGATCCACTTTGGACAGATCCTAATCCTAAAAATACTTTGGATACTGCGCAGCTATCGCATCAAAGCACCTACGCAGTCTATGAAGGATTTCTTAAAACACAAAGTAATGTGTGAAGTTGCTGTCAAGTGGCAGACGGTGATTTAAATAGCCACAGTCTAAATAAAATATATGCGCGTTTCACTATTATTATTTTTTAAGGACATTCTCCTTTCCGTGTACATTTTGCTCTCTGAGGGTTTTTCCAGAGGTTGCTCCGTTAATCCTGTATGTAAATTGCAGCCAATAGATGCTGTTGTTGAGTTGGGCTGGGATTAGCAGGAGGCGAATGAGTTTCAATTTTACTGGATTACAGAACAAAGAAAGGGGAAAGGGACACCCTGCTCTGTTAAGGGGAAAAAACAGACATAAAACTAAGAAAAAAAAATACACAAATAGCAGACAACGGGACGTGAGCTCGAAGTCGTCGTTGTGATGATCCGGATTACGATGTTTTAGCAGATGGCACAGCTACATTGTGGATGGGAATTGTGAGCGTTTCTGATGGATTAAAACGGGGGAATAAACCTATTCCGGGATTGACAGCAGCAACAAGGCTATTTAATCGCTAATTAAGGTGAGATTTCGATGTCCGTTTTGACATTATTGAGGAGTTACGTTCTGCGCCCTCGCAAAGCTTGCGGCTTTTGTGATTGTGCATTTAGAAATTACAGATTATAACCTAATTTCGGGACTGGGGGAGGAGATGAAAGGAAAGTGCTAGCGCTAGCTAGCATAAAGGGAGCTAGCGCCGCACTGCTAGCTCAACGCTCTAATGCTACCGTTAGCTAATTAGCCAGCGATTATTAGTTAGACATATGGTAAGTAGCGGAGAAAGGTTACCGATAGTTAGCAGGTTTCAGGGACTCCTCCCTTTAACCTTGCGAGCGGAAAGCTAGCCTCTGTTTATGACTGGGATGCAGCGTCTGTCTGCTTGGCAAATTATCCCCCATATTTCTTTTTAACGCTATCACTTACCAGAAGGTTACCCAGCTAATACAACAAAGCCAGCTAGCCGCATTAGCAAGTGTAAGAAAGGAAGCTACACATTTCAACTTTCAGCCAAAGGATTTGAATAACTAACAGCGTTGTCGACTTTCATACCAGCCTCGACACACAGGCACTGCGCCGCAGTTAACTTTAACAGAAATCACTAGCAGTCCTATAATTACACCCAGTTTTAAAACAGCGCTCGGTACTCTAAATCAGTGGTTGCATGTATCCAAACAGCGAGCGTTTAATTTGGACATTAGTGTGTTATTTTCTTGTCGTTTTAACCTCAGCTGCTTTCTTGTAGACACACGTTAAAGTTTGTTTTTGAAAACAGCTGACTGGAGTGAAACTATCAGCTGTTGGTGTTTGGAGAAATTAGCTGAGGGGGAAAAAGTAGACATCCCATCCATGTCTGATATGCGATTTCACTGCTTACCTTTCCCATTTACCTCAGCTGTGACGTGAACTTTTTAAAGAGCATTTAAACAGATGTGCAGTATGAAGACAGCATCGTGCCAACTCAGTTGAAATTACTGTAGTCGAAATCTACTTTAATTTTTCTTTAGTAAAATACAGTTTTAACATAGTTGAAGTTCTGTTAAACTGACCAGAAAGTGAAGCTTCTGGTCAAAGTTTCCCTGGTTCTTTATCAGTTTCCTTATGTCACATATACCCTTTCTTACTCCAATAAAAAGGTTTTATCCGAGTAAAAATCAAACCTCTTTAGATGTTTAAGTTTAAGGTGTTACAGCCGACTCGATTTTCAACTTTTAACTTTGGAGAACTTAGGAAAAAAAGAAAAAAGGATTGTCTGCTGCTGGAAGGAAATGTTAGATAACATCTATCAAACCACACCCAGACTTACAGCAAGGTGCCGTGCCTTTCCATGAAAAGGGACAAAAAAACCAAAACACTCTACCCTCAATGACTTGCATATAATTCTTCTAGCAGGATGAACTTTAGATTAAGCGTCGTTTTCGCTTCCCTTTCCCAATCAGACACCTTCTGAGGACTGCGCTTGATTGACATCTTTGTTACACTCCCGAGTTGGCTCGCACTTCTTTGGGCCGGTGAAACTAAAACATTTACAGACTCTTAAGTTGCACACCACCAGTTGGAACGATTTCAGTCTGTTTTCGGCTCAGTTTCCTCACACAAATATGCTACTTATGCCAGCCTGAAACACTGGCTTTTTGAGCACAGCGGCATCATAAACGGCACAATAAAAACTCAGCTCACATTGCTTTTTCTGGTTAGATCCAAGGCAAAATTGACCCCCATTTGAAAACATTTCAAAGCTATGAAAGGATGAAATACAGAAATTAAACTTCGTTTACAATCAGTTTCAACCTTGAGTAGTGCATCACAAACTAGCTTTCGATGCTTTTCCCACATCTATACTTCACAAATCTGTGAACAGGAAAGGATTGTTTTAAAAGCACCTCCATTACCTGATGTTGGCTATAACACAGTGGAAATTTAACATCGCAGGACACACCCAGTTATTTTGGTTCACGAAGCTTTGCCATTAGCTTAAACCTTCAACCTGAGCACAGGCCTAATCAGCCACAATAATTGGAGACACCTGTGCGGCTAAGCAGGTGTGCTGGAAACCCTTCTCTCTGTGATGGTGACCTTGAGTGGTATTATTATGGTACACCATTTAGGATTAATAGTTAGTTATATATATATATTTAAATATAATTGGTGTTTACCTGCAGGCCTTTTTATTTATAGTTTCTTTATGTAATTTGATCTTTTTTGAAACACACCTTTGAGCCACAAATACATGAAAAGATGTCTACATTTGTAAGAATTGCAGTAGACCAGGTGCTGTCCCTACACCACATAAGTTCTATAGGAGCACCTCGTACTAAAATAGGTCTATCTTTAATTCACCTTAGTCAGCAAGAAACATTGAACCTTATGAATCACACTAACATTAACCTTGCCTACCTCTGATGCAAGATAGAGGTTTAGTATTTATTTAGGGAATTAAAATCTAAAGTTTTAGTGCCTTCAAAAACAGTGGCTAAATATCTTAAAGGGGACCTATTCTGCTCATTTCCAGCACCATGTATTTATTCTTTTTACACTCAGTAGGTCATCTTCTGAGAGAAAGGTTGACAGTATAATCCTGGATACTGACCCTAATTAATCCATCGGGGTGTGTGGAAACGTAAAAGCGCTGTATAAATGTATGTATAAAAGTCCTTTAGTGGTTGGTTTGAGACGACAAGCTTTACAGAAGTATCACCCCGAAAGCCAACCCTCCCGATTGGCTGCTTCCCACAAAAAGAAGGTTTGAACAGCAGTAGGAGGGGCTTCTGTGCTCACGTCAAGAGCTGTGTGCCGGTGATGACTGTAAAACATACAGCTTAACTCTTAATGACATCATACAGAGCCAACAGTAGGAAGAAACGTCAGTTTTAAAGCAGTAGGAAGGCTGAGTTTTAGGCTCACAGGGATTACTTGTACATATGCTGACTTCATTGTTTGAACTTAGGTTATGTTTAATATAAGCATCCATTATAGTACAACAACAGCACTGTATATTACAGAAAATAAGGGGTTTTGACTTGATGTGGCTACGTTTCGCCTTGTTTGTAGAAAGTAAAACATTAAGACTTGAGGTATAATAGCTACGCTGAGTTTTTTGTTTCATGTGATCATAAAAATGTCTTGTGTCAATTAACATCTGAGCACTCAGACTGAGTTTTGGTTTTGCATTAAGCTGAATTTATTATATTCATTTACCACTTGCTGATGATGATGCTCAGGCAGTTTGCAGAGAATCTTAACACGCATTCGAAACACTGCAAGTTGACTAGATCATAACCAGATAGAGAGAAAGTCGTATGTCTTTTGTGTCATATCGGGTTACTGATTATGTTATAGGCGAATTAATGGAATTGAATTTTCATTTAAAAGTCAATTGTGGTTTATTTATAAAAATAAAGTTTTTCTTTAATTTGTGCGTTTTCCCATGCAGCATGTTCTTTTCCTTCATTTTTGCTCTTTCATGTAGTTCCCATTTGCTCGTTGCCAGGCTGTGGCTGCTTTAATTCAGGTCACATTCATTCATTTAGTTTATTCATTTGAGCTGCAATCAGAGTTACTGAAAACTCACTTAATAAAAAGAGTTTTATCTGTCTTCCTTTTTTAAATTGAGTAAATCCACCATTTTTCCAGTTTATGTGAACATTTGTATTAAATAACCATATTGTCAGTACTGGACAAAAATGAATGTCATTAAGAGTTTTGCTATAATTGAGCAGCCCTAGCAGGCAGGACCTTTATCAATGGCTCAAAATTGTTCTGTCCAGGATAGGGCTGCCACAAACGATTATTTTGATAGTCGACTAGTCACCGATTATTTTTGCGATTAGTCGACTAATCAGATCATGCATCCATTGGACGTAAAACGTACAGCTTATTGCACCAGCAGCATCTGCTCTTATATAACTACCATTAGCTTACAGCTTTAAGTGTTTAAGGTATGTGCTAACTAAAAATAAAGACAAGATGATAGTTTATTAAATTTTAATGAAATCTGCAGATTGTTTAGGTGAAGTTTAATAAACTCAGCCGTCTGCTCCTTGCTATCTAAAATATAACAGGACACCGGAGTATATTCTTGAGCATCTCACACTTCTGATAATCAGCTGTCTGCTTGACGTTTATTCAGCTGTGTAAAAACTAACTTCAATCTCAGCCAAACCGATTTACTCAGGAACAAATAAAATACTAAAAAAAGCCAAACAATAACATTTTTAAGTTATCTATGTGACTTATATATGTTCAACCTGAGTAGCGAAGGACGGCGGTGGGTTTGAAAACGATTTGCCGGGAGTCCGGTGTTCTCACGGCTCTAGTGAGCCTAGCCCCCGGCTAGCTATCGAGCTAGTGGGCAACAGAAGTCTCCGAAAACGTCGAAGCGCTTTTGAAAATATGCGGTGTCTTGATAAACTGAGCAGATATTTGAGGTTTACACAGCTACATTCTCGCCTGAAAATATGTTAAACATTTATTTACTGACCCAGAAAGAATAATAAGTAATATTAAAACTAACTAGCTGCCGCCATTGTCGGAAACTGAGCAGGGCTGCGCTATGAATTCTGGGACAGAGCTTCTTCTTCTTCTTCGGGGTTTAACGGCAGCTGGCATTCTTGTACATGCAGTGCTGCCATCTTCTGTTTCAGTCCGTTGTTACATTCTTAAATCCTACTACTTATTCCTGCGTCTTTTGGGATCTTACAAAGCTTCAAACGACGCGTCGACTATTAAATTAGTCGTCGATGATTTTGATAGTCAACATAATCGTGACTAGTCGACTAATCGTGGCAGCCCTAGTCCAGGATGATTTTTATGAATAAGAATAAGAACAACTTTATTTATCCCGAGGGAAATTATTTTGTCATGTACATGCTCAAAGCAGCAGGAGAGACAGAGGAACAGATGAATAAGATATATGATATACAATATATACAATAAGAATAGTAGTGTACAGTAATATACAGTAGGAATAGTAGGAGTATTTTGGACCTTGTACAACTGGTCCGTAGATGGTTAAGACAAAGAGTCAGTGTAGCCTTACTTTAAAGAAATCTCCACATTTTCCTGTTACTTTGAGCAAGCTGGGCACAGCTTGGGCACAGTCCAAGGACAACCCCTTTCTGGTGGGCGGCGTAGTTTCTTTACCTTCAGGAAAAACCCCTGTTATGTTAAATAAACTGCATGACTGTTGCTTATACTAACAACGATCGTAAGCCTCTTTTTGCAGGCTTAGAGTATAATTGAGCTTTTGTAAAAGTGACTGTCTGGATGAAATCATAGTGAATAGTCCCCGCATGCCTGCAAAGTTCACCTCATTCTCCATCAACAGCTGGATTTGCAATAAATAATCTTGGCTTTCCTTTTCTTTCGGGATCATAATAGACTCATTGATTTTGAGCATTGCTTTATTTATGAAAGCCGTTCCATGTTGAACTCTTCAGTAGTCACTGAGAATCATAACAGCACTGTGACATTATGCTTGAGCTTCCTCTCGCAAAGCAATTGACATGGCATTATCCCGAGCCTCTGCTTATCCCCACCGTTTGTCCCTCTCTCTCTGCTTCCTTTGCCTTTTAAATATGCGAGGGAAAGAGGCCATCTATTTCCAGGCCATAATAATTTAGGAGGGAGGGAGGGGGTAATGTTTGCTGTGGCCTCAGGGGATGCAGATTTAGATGGCCAATAGACTTGGCACGTTCAAACTGGTGCAGCTGAACCCCACCACACCCACCCTCCTCTTCCTCCCTCTGCCTCTTGTCTGTCTCTCTGCCTCTGTGTCCTCTCTCTCTATTGAGTCAGTGGTTTGGGCTTGCCAGAGGCTAGTATAATGGTTCCCAGTGTCTGGAGAGATTAAAGGCCAGAGCTGCATTGTTCAAATGCCCCGAGATTAGTTTCCAAGGAGACGGGTTTCAGTTGCCATGAGAACATAGTGCCTGGCTTTAGCCGAGCAGCTTTTCTTTAACACTTCCTGTCTGTTTGCAGCTTTGCTTTTTTTGTTTACATGGCCCGTTTTTTCTATGCCTTCCTTCCTTGATTTAGCTACTCATACGATACGATGCTGATGCAGTTATTTTGGAAACATAAGGACTCATTTTAATAATCTGTAACCAGTACCTCTTTTTTTTTAACACCCAAGATCTGTTAAGGAGAAAAGTTTAAGGTCCCAGTGACAGAGTGTATGGTTGTACGCAGCGTTGTGGTGTTTTCAATCAGGAATTAAACAGGAACTGGCCTGTGAGTTATGACACCCGAAATGTATCTGCTTTTTTCACATAATAGGTTTTCTACTTCTAATAATTTAATTACAGTGAACCGTGGCTCATATGAAAAACATTTTAAATAATACAAATATCCACAAATTACGTGTTTGGTTTAACAGAGGATGAAAAAATGTCTTGACAGTGATAACTTCATTGTAATTTTCTTGCATTCAGCTGAGACGTATGCAGAATTAATTTCTTGCACTCAGAATCAGAATCAGAAAGGGGTTTATTGCCAAATGTTGAGCAGGTTTACAACATTAGGAAATTGCTGCGGTGCTTCAGTGCAAACGTAGTGTCATAAATAGCACTTAAATAGACATGAAAAAATAAAAGTAGGGATAAGAGTTAAAAGTGCTACGTAGAAAGATATATACATGAGTGCAGGTGGTGATCAGTGCCAAACATGGAATGATGCAGTGACACAGCGTAGGGTCATGTGTTAGTGGTGGGAACAGTCATATGGTTATTGTTCATGTGTCCAACAGCAGAGGGGAAGAAACTGTTCTTATGGCGAGAGGTTCTGGTGCGAATGGACCGGAGCCTCCTGCCTGAGGGGAGCAGGTCAAACAGACTGTGTCCAGGGTGAGAAGGGTCAACTGAGATCCGAGCTGCACGCCGCAATGTCCTGGAGGTGTACAGGTCCTGCAGAGATGGGAGTCTGCAGCCAATCACCTTCTCAGCAGAGCGCACAACACGCTGCAGTCTCTGTTTGTCCCTGATAGTGGCTCCAGCGTACCACACGGTGATGGAGGAGGTGAGGATGGACTCGATGATTGCAGTGTAGAACTGCATCATCGTCCGTGTTGGCAGGTTGAATTTCTTCAGCTGCCTCAGGAAGTACATCCTCTGCTGGGCTTTCTTGATGACGGAGGTGATGGTGGGCTCCCACTTCAGGTCCTGGGTGATGGTGGTACCCAGGAAGCGGAATGAGTCCACAGAGGTGATGGGGGTGTCAGTCAGGATGATGGGGGGGAGTGGGGCTGTGTGCTTCCTGAAGTCCACAATAATCTCCACTGTCTTCTGGGCATTCAGCACCAGGTTGTTGTGGCTGCACCAGGACACCAGACGTTCAACCTCCCTCCTGTAGGCAGACTCGTCCCCGTCAGAGATGAGCCCAATAACGGTGGTGTCATCTGCAAACTTGATTAGCTTGACAGACTGGTGGGTGGAGGTGCAGCAGTTGGTGTACAGGGAGAAGAGCAGAGGAGAAAGAACACAGCCCTGAGGGGAGCCGGTGCTGATGGTCCGGGAGTCCGAAACATTCTTTCCCAGCCTCACATGCTGCTTCCTGTCCGTCAGGAAGTCAGTGATCCACCGGCAGATGGGATCAGGCACATTCATCTGGGAAAGCTTGTCTTGGAGATGGTCTGGAAGGATGGTGTTGAAGGCAGAGCTGAAGTCCACAAACAGGATCCTGGCGTAGGTTCCTGGGGAGTCCAGATGCTGCAGGATGAAGTGTAGGGCCATGTTGATGGCGTCGTCTACAGACCTGTTGGCTCTATATGCAAACTGCAGGGGGTCCAGGAGGGGGGCCGTGAGGGTCCTGAGATGGGAGAGAACTAGGCGCTCAAAAGACTTCATGACCACAGATGTCAGAGCCACGGGTCTGTAGTCATTTAGTCCAGTGATCCTAGGTTTCTTGGGGACAGGGATTATGGTGGAGGACTTGAAGCAGGCAGGCACATGACATGCCTGCAGTGAGGAGTTGAAAATGCCAGAAAACACTGGGGCCAGCTCGTTTGCACAGTGTCTGAGGGTGGCAGGAGACACGCCGTCTGGGCCGGGAGCTTTCCGAGCATTCAGGTTCTTAAACTGCTTCCTCACATCTGCTTCATGAATATGAAGAGTTGTGGTGGGAGGAGGTGGTGTGAAATCCTCTTTTGTGTGGGGTGAGGAGGGGGGTGTTGTAGGTGAACAGTTTGAAGGTGGTGATGGCTCTATGGAGGGGGGAGAGTTGGGGGAATGAGTGTCCAAAGTGCCTCTATTGTTGGGGCCGTTGGAGGTGTGAAGGCTGCCTGATGGCTCGTCAAAACGGCAGTAGAAGTCGTTAAGGGTGTTGGCTAAGAGCAAGTCATCAGTGGAGTGGGGGGTTTTAGGCTTGTAGTTTTAGATTAGATTAGATTAGATAGAACTTTATTAATCCCTCGGGTGGGTTCCTCTGGGAAATTCGATTTCCAAAAAAGCACAGCACCGACAGAAGTTACAGAGTTATACACACACACACATATATATAAATACAGAGACAATATAAATAAAATATACGAAGGGGATAAATAGAATAAATAGGAATAAAAATAAAAATACAAGTGAATTGCACTTTTCAAGTATTTAGTCTATTGCACTGTTGACTATTTACAAAAGTATTGCACAAAAGGTATTGCACAGTGAGGTGAAGAGGCACTACAGCTTAGTTGTTCCCCCCTCCTTTGTCCTCCTGTTTCCCCTCCCTCTCCCCTCCAGAGAGGAGTTAAACAGTCTGATGGCGTGTGGGACAAAGGAGTTTTTAAGTCTGTTAGTTCTTGTCTTTGGGAGAAGCAACCTGTCACTGAACAGACTCTTCTGATTGTTTATGGCCGTGTGCAGAGGATGCCCAGCATTGTTCATAATGTCCATCAGTTTCTTTAATGTCCTTTTCTCTGCCACTGTCACCAGAGTGTCCAGCTTCATGCCGACCACAGAGCTAGCCCTCCTGATCAGTTTCTCCAGCCTGGATGAGTCCTTCTTTGCTGTGCTGCTCCCCCAGCACACCACAGCATAGAAAAGTATTCCAGCAACCACCGACTGGTAAAACATCCTCAGGAGCTTCCTGCAGATGTTAAAAGACCTCAGCCTCCTGAGGAAGTACAGTCGGCTTTGGGCTTTTTTATACAGGTGCTCTGTGTTGCATGACCAGTCCAGTTTATTGTCCACCCACAGCCCGAGGTACTTGTACTTGTTGACCACCTCCACCTCCTCCCCCTCTATCTGAACCGGCAGTGGACCTGCTCTAGACCTCCCGAAGTCCACAACCAGTTCCTTAGTCTTTGAGGTGTTGAGTTGCAGGTGGTTTGTGTGACTCCATGCGACAAAGTTCCTCACCAGACTTCTGTACTCCTCTTCCTGATCATCCCAGATACACCCCATGATGGCTGTGTCGTCTGCAAACTTCTGAATGTGGCATAATTCAGAGTTGTAGCAGAAGTCAGAGGTGTACAGGGTGAAGAGAAGAGGGGACAGCACAGTTCCCTGTGGTGCTCCTGTGCTGCTGACCACTGTGTCAGACGTGATGTCCTTCAGCCTGACGTACTGTGGTCTGTCGGTGAGGTAGTCGGAGATCCAAGCCACCAGGCAGGGGTCCACCTCCATCCTGTTCAGTTTTTCCTGAAGCATACAGGGCCGGATGGTATTAAAGGCACTGGAAAAGTCAAGAAACAGGATCCTGACCGTGCCTTTTCCCCCATCCAGGTGTGAGTGGGCTCTGTGTAGGAGGTACAGGATGGCATCCTCCACTCCGACACCCGCCTTGTATGCAAACTGTAGTGGGTCCTGGGCATGTTGTACCTGTGGTCGGAGGAAGTTGAGGAAGAGCCGCTCTAGAGTCTTCATAAGATGTGACGTCAGTGCCACCGGTCGGAAGTCATTCAGCTCATTGGGCCGGTTCTTTTTGGGGACCGGGACGATGCAGGATGTCTTCTATAGGGCGGGCACTCTCCCCAGTCGCAGTTTGTGATATTCCTAAAACCTTTCCACACAGAGGCCGAGTCATTCTCTGAGATCTGCTGCTGCATCTTCTCAGAGTGCTGATGTTTAGCAATGTCCACTTCTTTAGTGAACCTGTACTTGGCCTCTCTGTAGCAGTCCCTGTCTCCGCTTCTGAACGCCTTTCTCTTTTCCAGCCACAGCTTTTTGAGTTTAGGAGTAAACCAGGGTTTGTCATTGTTATAACTCACCCTGGTGCGTGATGGCACAATGCTGTCCTCACAGAAGTGGATATAGGAGGTGACAGTGTCCGTAAACTCGTCCAAGCTGTTAGAAGCAGCCTTCATTGTGTCCCAGTCTGTAGACTCCAAACACGTGCGAAGCTCCTCCACAGCCTCGTTGCTCCACAGTTTTTTAGTCCTCACGACAGGTTTGGAGAGCTTCAGCCTCTGTCTGTACGCGGGGATTAGGTATATCAACTCATATCAAGGCAAGGCAAGGCAAGGCAAGTTTATTTGTATAGCACAATTCAACAACAAGGTGATTCAAAGTGCTTTACAGAGACATTAGAAACAAGAACAAATAAAAAGCATGATTTAAAATTGATTAAAACAAGCAAATAAACTAACTAACTAATTAACAAACAAACAAACAAACAACAGTATATAAAATCAAAACAGATAAAATCAGAACAGTAGATAAAATCAGTAGTTAAATGTAAGTTTTGAAATTTAAGCTTAAAGTGTGGATTTGGTGCTTTATTCAAATGCAGCTGAGAACAGGTGAGTCTTCAACCTGGATTTAAATAAACTGAGTGTTTCAGCTGATCTGAGGCTTTCTGGGAGTTTGTTCCAGATATAAGGAGCATAAAAGCTGAATGCAGCTTCTCCGTGTCTGGTTCTGACTCTGGGAACTGATAAAAGACCGGATCCAGATGACCTGAGGGATCTGGAAGGTTCATACTGGGTCAGGAGGTCATTGATGTATTTTGGTCCTAAACCATTCAGAGCTTTATAGGCCAGCATCAGAACTTTAAAGTCTATCCTCTGACGGACAGGCAACTCATATCATACTCATATCAACATGCAGCAGACTCTCATTGTAACGTCTTCTGGATTTCATGAGGTTAAGAATTGAGGCTGTACTCACTATGCTGTATTAACGGAATGGATTGAATGGATTTGATTGATATCGGTGCCACTGTCAGTTCAGTTTGTGGGTTTGAGTCTTTCTCAGTTCACTTACTCTGGTCTCTTTTTTAAAAAGAGTAGTCCTAAACAGGTTTTTCAATGTCAGCACGACTGTTTTTTTTTAAGTCTCTGTGCCTAAACACAATGTACAAACAAAAGATTTGCAGGTGACTCAGGTGTGCCAAAGCTCCCATGCTGTGAATTTACGTCATTATCTTGTAGTGCACATGAAACCAGTATTGAAAAGGATTTAATAAGCTTGGAGGCACTCAGTTGGACAATTTGGAAAATCTGTAACCAGGATAATTCTCCTGGCACTCATGTTCCACAGAGGATGAATCCCAATCCCCCCCTCTGAAGTTCATACTCCTTTAGTGAAGCTGAATTGTGCAAGTTGCATCTGGCAGATGGGAACGGTGGAGCAGCATGATGACTTTGGCATGGATCTACGATTGCTTCTTTGCTCTGTAGACCCCCCCCTGGGGCCCCTAAGAGAGGTGATATTAGAAAGAAAGTAGAGGGGTGGGTGGATGGGGCATGGAGAATGAGAACAAACAGGCGTGCATGGCAGGAATCCATTTATAGGCATATAACAGGAAAAGAAGCGTCTAAGTTGTGGTCCTGCTTCTATACATCAGTTAAAGCGGTTTCCAGTAAGTTTCTCTTCTGCTTTTTGTTTTGTGATAATGTTAGCATGCTGGCACATTAAAGATGGTAAATATATCTGCTCAGCAATCACTTTAAAAGTCCCAGTACAGCCTAATGAGGCCTGTAGACTCGTATTTGTGTGAAACAGGTGAAGGAAACCCTCCCTCCCTTCTGAATTAATTATTCACCTTTCAGAGCTCAGCGTTCTGAATAAAAGCTTATATTTGCTTAAAGTCAAACCACATGATGTCAGCAGAACCTGCTTTGAATGCAGGTCACTGCAGCATGTGTACAGGAATGCATCCTCAGACACATGCAGGGTTTGTCTGTGTCGCTCTGTGGCTGCCTGTCTAAACTGTGTTCATCCGGTCCCCGCAGAGGCATGGCTCAGATCAGGAAGCTGGCATGCGACGGCATCAGGACGAACTCCCGCGGCGAGCCACAGGTCCCGCTGGTGTCAGCCAGACAAGAGATCCTCACCAGCCTGGTGTCTGCCCTCGACTCAGTGGTACGTTCATAATCAAGGGTCATACAGCGTTATTTCCTGTTGGAGATTTTGACATGTGGGGCCAAAATGACATTTTTTTCCTAAACATTTCATGAAATCCACCTTAAAAGTGTTACTATAGTTTTTACTTTTTCTGTTTATGTGAGCATGCATTGAATATAAGGGAGGAATAGTGTATTTTGCTTAATTCCAAGAAAATAAGGACGCAGTTCTTCTAGTAATATCAAGATTGTTAATAATTTTTGTTAACGTGTTTCAAGTAAAAGCCAGTAAATGATTCCTATATGGAGGAAGTCTTGCTCCATACTAAGAAATGCAAGCTTATGAGAAACAGCAAAGTCATTGTCTCTGCAAATTAAATAACTTCATTGGTCTAATTTAACTGTGTATATAGTTTGGGGGAGGGGGGGGGGGGGGGGTCACCAGGCGTGTTGTCCACTTACAGAAGTCCTGCGTTTATTCCTGGATTCATTTTGGCTAATAAATAAACCGCCATGCGTTGACTCTTACAGTTTTGATCAGAAGTAGTCATACACTTTTAAACTCTAAATTCGACAACTTCATGGTCAACTGAAATTTGCAGCTGCAAACCTGGACGAGCCAAATCCCCTCTGGAGAAGTTTTATGGTTATACGAGACAATAATTTAGCTATTTAGTTGCAGTACAAGAGTTATAGTTGGAGGACCAAAGGTTAGGCTTTCAAACTTAAGGAAGGTCGGTGTCAAGTATGGAGGTGGTAGAATCATGCTCTGGGGCTGTTTTGCTGCCAGTGGTAGTGGATGGAATAATGAATAATGAATGAATGAGGCAGAGTGCTTCCAAATTCTATAACCTAACCTCAAATCAACAGCCAGATGGTTGAAACTTGGACACAACTGGGTGTTCCAACAGGACAATGATCCCAAACACGCACTGAAGCTGGCTTAATATTCGGCTTTTGAAATGGGCTTCCCAAAGGCCCAACCTCAACCTTATTTCAAATTAGAAGAGTATGCTTAAAAGCCATTCATGTGCCAGGAACCTGACCCGGTCAAATATCCAGCCAGAATTATGCCAGAAGCTTACTGACTGGAACCAAAAGCATCTGGTCAAAGTACAACTTGTAAGGACGTGTGTTTGTGTAATTTGAGCCTCTATGTGTCCTTTAAACCACATGTGGATTAGAGAAAATCTAAAAAAGGAAACAACTCAGTTCTTGTTTTTGAATGTCATTAGAGATGCATGTTGTACAATTATTGTACTCTGAATAAAGAACAGTTCAAGGAAACCCTTAAAAGCCAAAAATTACAAAGATTCATGCCCAACATGGAAGTGTACGTGAAGTTCTTCACCACAACTGGAAGTCGTCACTGACATTTTCATTTTGTTTGCTTAAGCCATCAGTTTACAAAGTGTTTCGGTCCTTTGTAAACCTAAAAGCTTCCTTGTTTTGCAGTGCATGGCGATGTCTAAACTAAACGCCGAGGTGGCGTGCGTCACCGTGCACGAGGACAGCGTGATCGCCGTCGGCACAGAAAAGGGGAGAGTGTTCCTCAACTCCAGGAGGGAAATCCAAACAGACTTCTACAAGTTTTGCCGTAAGCACCGCTCTGAACATCGTTTCCCATAATTCATTCAGTCTTAGTAGAACATCGATCACTCTCATTACAGCCGCAGCTGTGAGGTCGTTACTTAAAATACGCTTGTGTCACTTGTGTCCCCGAAGAAATCTTCGTTTTGTGCTTGCACAGATGCAGATTATCTGAGCTTTAATAATCACGGCAGCTTACCTCAACATCAAATGATGTCGCCATGAAATAAATCACCAAAGCAGATGCAGAGCCACATTTCCCCCCCTTTTTATCCCAAATAACAATACATCAGCAAAGTGTCTCATCATATCTTATTTAGCAAAGCCATTTGATGAATTATGTTTACAAATTTACTGACAGTACTTTATAGCACTCCTTTTAAAAACCCACCGTGCATTTGTAGGAGGAGGAGATAAATTAATATTCCATTTTTCTATTAGAACTGAGCAAAGTAATGGAGCGGACAAACACTTTCATAACAGTTCTGACTCACACCACAGGTTGTTTACAACAGCAATTTGGCCAGTAAACGATACTTTGTTTGTTTTGTTTTTTTGCTATAATTTATCACTTCCTTTTGTGCCGATGCTACAAATAATGTTTTTTAAAAATCCAACTTTTCACTTAGCCAGCACAAGATTCATGTGACTCAAGAGACCCTAACCCACAGACATATATTATTGTCATATTTTTTAGCTGGAAGACCAATATTATCTTGGTTTTTTGTTATATTTGGTTTTTTGTGTATATTTATTGTTGATTTTGTGTCTCTTCGCGTCTCTTACTCCTTCCTTTTACTCTCATTTCCATTAGCTATGCTAGCATCCAAGGTTGTAAGTTGAATATATTTTAGAAGTTGGCATTGGTCCATTTAGCCCCCTTTGTTCACCTTACTTGAGAGGTAAGGTGAAGCAACAGATAATACACTCAGTTCGCAGTATATCCTCCCCCGTAACCATGGACAGTTTAAAAGATGGACGTAGAGTCCAGGTCTGAAAAGTCAAGCAGTGGACAGCTGCCTTTGGCTGAGCCACGTTCTGTGGAAGGTTTCTTCCTATTGAAAAGCAGTTTTTCCTTCTCACTGTCGCCCACTGCTCATATTGTATGATTGTTGGGGGTTTCTCTTTATTAATGTAGGGTCTTTACCTGACAACATAAAGCACCTCGAGGTGATTTGTGTTGTGATTTGGCACATACTGAATATTAAACTGAATATTTGAATGCTTTCATGGTCAGATCTATCCCTGTCTTGTCAAGATGGCGACTGCTAAAAACGCTACAGGCTTCGCAACAGGACATCAGAGCCCACTGGGTGATGTCACGCTAGCCCCGTCCTTCTTTTATACTGTCTATGCCCGTAACACCAGTTCATCAAGTTTAATTTTCATCAGGCATCTGTTACTGAGAACATTGGCTCAACTTTGCTTTGATTTATTTAAGACTCAAACTGAATGGCTTAATGTTCCCCGCTTTATTGGAGATTATTTTCATTCATCTAGGCACATTGTTGGAAAAACAAGTCATTCGTTTTATATGACACTATTTTTCAAAAGGTGACATAGTCATTAGTTTTAGGAACCAGACTCTCAGTCATTTGTTTTTTGTTTTGTTTTGTTTTTAACCTTCAAAGACAAATGAATGACTTTGTTGGGGTAAAGAGTTTACTTAATCCTAAATCATACTGTAGCTCATTTGGACATTTTTAAAGTCATTTCTCTTTTATTTGGGGTCAGGGGTGCCATGCCTGCAAAATCTGACTGCAGCAAATTCCCATACCAAAGACCAGGAGGGCGATCTCAGCAAACTGAGTAAGGATGCTGAACATGGGAAACCGAGAGCTCCATCAGATGCCCAGTCCAACATCTTTGTTCTGAGGAAGATGGTGGAGGAGGTCTTCACTGTGCTCTACAGTGAGTAGTCCCTTTTTTAAACCAGATTTTTTCATAAAGCAGTGCCGAAGCAATCCATGTTTGGAGCATAGGGAGCCACTTTTATATAGTTTCTTGGAAGTCAGGTAGCAAAACTCAGTGCGTCATGCGGTATGCAGGTGAGGCTGTGGGAAAGAGCAGCCTGGTCCCTGTGCCTTATGAGTGGATCCAGAAGGACCCCGGCTGCGTGGTGGCTCATGGTTTGCCTGAGGGAGTCGCCCTGAAGAAGCCCTCTGAGTATGACACCAAGACACTGATGAAGATCCTGGAGCAGAGCCATCGCATCCACTTCACCGTGAAAAGGTGAGTCTGCAAAGTGAGAGACTGTGAATGGTTGGATCGCATTCTGAAAGCAGTTGTTGCATTTCTGATAACTCCAATGTGAAGATGAACTTGTGTTAGTTGCCCTGATATGTTTTCTTGTGCAGTTTTTAATTGGAAGTGAACAGACTTTGGTGCATCCGTCGTAGATAGAGTTTTAAAAGATACAATTAATTTACGTGGAAATACTGGATGTATTTGTGTACAAACTTAGTAAATGGAGGTGCACGCATGTTGGAGTTTATAAAGAAGAATAAATATGGAGCTATAATCAGCTGCCTCACCAGTAAGTCTCCATGTCCACCGTGTCGGACTGTAGCGTGCAGTTGGTGCTCATTCTTCCAGCTCTACGTAGCGACATCAGCTTTGAATGATCCTCAAGCTGAGAGTGGCTCTACAGAGCAGAAGCACTATCATCACCAGCTCCACTCCAGTTGGTGTGGATGTCCGACCAAGGGACGAGAGACTGCTGAATATCATAAACAAGAACAGCAGCTTGACTGGCCTTCCTATAGCAATCAAACAGAATAAAAAATTAAATGGCTACAAAAAAGAAACATTTAAGGCGTGTTTTAGTCGTCTACCTTTAATCTACTTGGTCAGCTGCTTCTAAAAAATGATATTTTAATGTGTTTCATTGCTTTTCATGGGTGACAAAATGTTGCACATAGCACAAATACGGCTCTAATTGTCGCTATGCTTGTGTAGGTGGATAAAGTCCAGCTGAAATATGTTCTAAATAAAGTTAAATGTACACAGATTTTTGTCATTTGGAGAGATGCATGTAAACTACAACATGTGCTTATCCAAAAACAGCTATGCTGTTTTGTCCTTAGCCTTAGATGTGGTGCAGATGTTCTGCTTTTGGTTTCAGCCACATAAATAATTAACGATAGCAGGCACATAATTGTTAGCAGTGTCTGAAATATATTAGAGACGCGCCTTTCAAGTAGACAGAATATTGAATTTGGTGGTGGTGGCTGTTCGGCCAGTCTTTAAAGACTGCTCTCAACCCAAAACTGCTCTCAAATGACTGTGCATAGTTGTGGCAGACTTGTGAGCTTTACAAGTGCAGTTTGTACATATTATTTAGAGGAGATCCACACAGTCCTGACCGCTGCAGTCGTCTTTAGCTTTGCATGTTTCTCCTGTTTTCATGTTTTTCTCATGTTTTGCCAGCTAATACTTTGTAGTGCATACTTCTGTTTTTGCTGTTTTGTCGTGGTCCACTAACAGCAGTAGTAGCGTGTTACATCCTACCAGACATCTAGTTGCATAAACTGTTCATGTTTCACTAAAACAGCTGTCAGCGCTTGCTCCCCAGTGAACAGCTTATATTGCAAATGCTGTATAGTGGGTGGGTAAACAAGTGGACTGTTTGAACACAGGCCCTGTAACTCCACAGAGGCTTAATCTGATGCCGTTTTTCCCTGAATTCACTGCTTAGCACATATTTATGTGGCATGAAAGCAATGATTTGTGCCCCTGCCCTGTTAGTGGGCGTGTTGAACTGTGTAGCCAGCTCTACAGTAATCTCCGCTGAGCTGGATACCTGTCCCCATGACAACAGTTGCTCTGTAGCACTCTGTAACAGGGTAGTATGAACTCTGAATATCAGCTAAAGTACTTGGCAAGAGTTCAGACTGAGAACAGTGCTGTATTACAATAATGAAAGTGGCTGTGTTATTAATCAAACACTGTATAATCCAAGAAATCCACTTTGAGTAATACATCCATTAATTTAAAGGCTTAACAGACACCAAAACTCTGCACAGCATTTATTGCGCCACGAGAAAGGATTTTTTAAAAACTTGGAAAGTCAAAACGGCAGAAATGATTTCACTCGTGGTTTGTGAGTGTTTGTGGAAGAAGAAGCACTGGTGCTGGAGCAGGCCAGGATCAGCAGTCACAAGACTGAGGACCACATTCTTTTTTAGCTCAGTCTCATTTATTCATTAAGACTTTATTTGATCAAGCAGCTGCAAAAAATGATTTTATTAGGACGTATTAAAATTTGCAACATGACAGTTGTTTCAGACTCTGTTCTGTGTGTAATAAAGCTAACTGTCACATGTTTGCCCAAAACAAATTGGGGAATTTCCTCTCTCTACTGCTGTATAATGAAGCTGAATATGAACATGCAGCACTGTGAGACTGTGCAGAATTTAATTGGAGTTTTGGGCCTGTTTGAAAAGCAAAGGGCTGGAGGCAGCAAGTAAAGAGACCAAATGATGTTATTAAATGCCTATTATTTAATTCTTTTTGGTATCAAGGATGTTCTAACCAATCAGGCAGCAAATCATAACATAATAGTCTCATGTTTGTAGCCCTACAAGTTATTTCCCTTTTTGATTTTGTTGTTGTCTTTGTGAACAGGCAACCGGAAGATTTGTCTCGAGAAACCAAGTCTAGCACTGATGTCAATCACAACGCTTCCACTGCGGTCATGACGCAAAGCAGCCACGGCCCAGCGAAGACGACCGCGCAAGCAGTCACGTCGTCAAGTCCCGCCACTTCCAGCAACTCTGTTCTGTCAAACTTCCTGTACGGCATGCCCATGTCCTCCAAACCCCACCCAGACGGCAAGCTGGATTTCAAACCCATGTCTCTCCTCAACCTGGGCAAGGACAGGCTGGCCAACTGGACACCTGGGTCAGAGAAGAGCACATCTGTGAAAGACAGTGCTAACACTGGTAAGCTAACATACAACATGTGTAAAGGTGGATTTCAGCAATGGAATAGGGGCGAGGTGAGTTGTTATGTCAGAGTCTCGGGGTTAATAGTATATCCAGCTAGGGGGGACGTGTTGCTGGCCGTGCCTGCTAGTTGGAAGCAGCAACTGGAAACAGTGCTGGCTTCCAACCTACTGAACACAGCTGTTTTCTGGTCTTTGCATCACTAAAGAAAGCACCTATAGGTCTTTGTTTTCTTTTATGGACATTACCTCAAACAGTGCAGATGAGGAGGGCACAGAGTAAGAAAGGAAGAGACTGTGGTTCATTTACAAAAATAAAAGATGCCACATGCAGAATAAGCACTTTTCTTGCTTCTGAAATGGTGATTTATAGCCGTGTTTTTAACAGATGTTTATGATGTTTTGTGAAAGATGTCTGTGAAGCTGATTATTCATAGTTTAACAGTTAACTGTCCCCACCGACTTCTCTACATTCGGACCTTCGGCTGGTGCTGGCACTACTAACTAGGAGTGTAACAGTCCTCCTAAACCATTCAAAGAAAATCATTTTGCTGCAGCTCTGATCACTTGATCATAATTAGATCATAAACAAAAATCAGCTGCAGTATTGTGATGCATGTCCAGTTCACTTGTTACCTGATGAGCCACAGTCAACAAGCTGATTTGACACATGTGTGCCACACATTTAAGAATGGGATGAAGGGCTTCAAATTGCTCTTTATTACACATGCAGTGTTTGTAGGGAAATGTTTAACCACATTCATTAGATTGGGCCCAACTGTTTCATGCCCTTGTGTTTTCCCCCTTCCTTCTGAATGACCGTCACTAGTTACTATAAAACACCGAAAACTTGAATTCAAGAAGAGTAAGAGCTATTATATGAATGTAGTATAAAAGTAAGATCCACAGAGCATTCGTGATGATGATCCTAATGTTAACAATACACAGTAAAAGCTCTAGGTAAGTATTTTCTCCTGTGCCTCAGGTCTGAATAGAAGAGTTAGATCTGCAGTTAAAGACCATTGCCGTTTGGTATTTCACTCAAGCACTACTTTTCCTTGTTATACTCGCATCTTAGAGGAATCATTTCATTCATAGCCCTCGGTATTCAGTATGTTCACTTAGGTTTGAAATGTCAGTAGTTTTCTCATAAATGTAGACAAATATTACAAAACACAGTTTAGGTTTTACTCTCAGTCATGTTAGTCATGTGTGCAGGCAACATGTACACCCAAAAATTAAGACAGGTTCAAATATTGGTGACCTTGACTTCAAGGTCAAGGTCAGGTTTTCTGAGACTAATTTGAGAAAGATCTCACCATAAGTGTATCTATTAGGAGGCTGAGGGGTATCACTGGTTATGTGCATCTTGGCAGTGAATATAAGCATGACAAGTTAACATTTCTGCCTGAAATGTGTTTATTTTTGCATTTTTAGATGAGACCACAAGGCTACCTGGTGAGCAGGGTCAGAGCCCTACTGGCATCCACATCTCAAAGAGGCTACTCTTCTCCATCGTGCATGAAAAATCAGGTACGTTTGAATTACCGAGACGATATAGGCATTTGGCTTCATTTTAAATGGCTGTGGTAATTGCTAGTGCTGATGGGTTTGAGATTTCTTCATTGATGCTATTTTGTACTTGACAGCTAAACAGAAGGATTTAAAGCTCATGTGAAATATTTCAGCTATACACATAGTCACAATATTACCCTTATATTTCCTCTCATTAAGGCTTCAAATTTGGATAAAAGGCTGTCACTGCGCTTCCCTCATATTATATCACAACTAGTTCTTAGCATCAAAGCTCCTTTTTTTGTGGCTGCAGCGTAATAGCAGTAATGGGTTTTACAGATTCATCGGATGAGTTGATTAAAGAGCTTTTTCTTCCATTTTCCAGTTTCCTAACTTATTCTTAGCGATTATATAAATACATATAGACATGAGAACTGTACATTGTCCAGCACTGAACTGAAGATGTTTTTGAGGTCGTTAGGAAACCATGACGACGCCGTAGTTTATCAAACGGTGATCACAGATGTGTCATTTTCAGGCTTAAAGCTCAACTCAGATTTTATTTTATTAATAACGAGGTTCAAAGTCCTCTTAAAATTATTCCTGTTACACTATATGTCATGACAGGTTTGGATTTTACTTAAATCTACAACCATAGAGGAGACTTTGCATGCTGTTATTATTGTTCCTGCCGGGATTTGGAGGCTGATATGTACAGTAGCCAAGCACTGTTTACTGAACTGAGGCTGACCTGTGCGAAAACTTAAACAAGAAGGGCTAAGCTATTGAGAATAATCCTTTAAGAAGATTGCACTGATTTACCAAGTTGTTGCTGAGTAAATGGAAAAGATTAATTTCAGATCCTTAGCACTACAGTCAGATAAAACACTTTGAGAGGCTAAAGCTGCAGTAAACTTTGATGTAAGGACCGCATTTCCTTCTCTCTGTTTTCGTACAGAAAAATGGGACGCGTTCATTCGGGAAACAGAAGACATCAACACGCTGAGAGAGTGCGTTCAGATCTTGTTCAACAGCAGATACGGTGAGGAGGTCCTCTTACTACACAAATGGCTAAAAAAACAGCTCAACGTGAAGACGTGTGCAGCAATGATGCATTAAAAGCATGTAAGGATGCTCGCAAGCAAACCAGCTGCAGGATCCTCGTGCTGTCTTTAATAGAGAAAAGCTACCAAATGCAAAAGTTCACCATTTGGAATCAAGTCAAGAACTTTTTATCTGCGTGACTTGAGATGATGGATCAGCGTTGCCTGCCCTAGACAGACACACACACACACACACACACACACACACACACACACACACACACACACACACACACACACACACACACACAGAGATTTATTTGACAGAGAGCAGAGATACGAAGATGAACTTGTGTGTATTTGCATGGTTCATCAAGGCAGTTTAAGAATTAGTCATGTCACCTCCAGTCCAATGATCCGTGTTTCTGGATGCAAATTTCCCACCCTTATGGGATTTTTCATCAGTTTGCTCTCAAATGTACGGATTTGTGTCCATGTACACAAAAGGGTTGATTGATACTTTTTCTCTGCAGTTTTTTAATTTATCAGTGAGAGGATAATTATCATTGTCTCAATACAAGGAAGGATAATTATAGTTTAAATATAAGGACTCACAAATATCAGCAGATTCCTGGAAATTGCTGAAATTATTGGAATGGACGTGTGAGAATATACAAAGAAGTGGAAACACTGTAGGGAAAAAATGACCACAACAAAGAGAGGGAACCCAGGAGAAGCACGTCCTGAAGTTTTGTTTATTTCTTTTGTGGCTGGGTAACATCGGCCACGTATGTATGTTACGTCGTAAACTCTACAAAGATTCACCGCAGAAGTCTGAATCAACCGTGATGCTCCTGATGGTTCAGATATCAGATATTATGATGTATATTATAATCATAATTATATTACCTAGGGACTATGTAGCAACAATGTAGCTAACACGACGTCTTTTTAATATTTATGCAATTAAAAAAGCACATTTTTTACATTTCACAAGAATAACGTTTAGTTTATATCCACAAATCTTCTCTTATGCATGAAATATTATGACGCCACCAGGTTGCCTAGCAACCACCTAGATAGATATGGGCTAAAATCATTGTTTTTTCCACCTACAAGACCTAAAAAAAAGCATCACAACATCCCAATTATATCCACAAAAGCTGAATTTTACACCACATATTATAATTATATTATAGCGCTCATATTGCCTAGCAACCACCTAACAACAGGCTAAAGTAAGTGCCATTTTAACGAACAGGCCAAGAAATGCAAGCACTGGCAGGGACTAGTTGTTGCTTTGGTCATCTAGTCGTCTGCATACATGAATTAATGCTATTTAACTAATAGTGATGGCACTGGTTTAATGCATTAATGAGCTATAAAAAAATCCCCCTGATTGACGAGCTATTTGCGATCACTCTGATCATCAGCTGTGCCCGAGGTCCATCACCATAACCCCACTGGAGGCTGCTAGTGCTAATGAGTTAACTATATTTTGTAGATTTAAAATGTAAGAATTTTCTCTGTTTTCTACCTCCAGCTGAGGCATTGGGTCTAGATCACATGGTGCCTGTCCCCTACCGCAAAATAGCCTGCGATCCAGGGGCCGTGGAGATCATCGGCATCCCCGACCAGATCCCCTTCAAGAGACCGTGCACATACGGAGTCCCCAAGCTCAAACGCATCCTGGATGAGCGCCACGGAATCCGCTTTATAGTCAAACGGTAACAAATGCTTTAAGACAAGAACTGGTGAAAGTGCATGACATCATTTCTTGTACTCTCACTGTCAGAGTGTTGTAGTTAGAACAAAGAAGCACCTGGATGCATATTTTTTACAAATGTCTAATTTACTCACTGACCAGAGATCCATCCAGATTTACCCACTTGATGCTTAATTATCACCAAACTGCAGAACGGCGTCCCTACAGAAACTTTAATTTGGGAAAGATTTTTTTAAGAAGCAGCTACCAGCCACGCCAGCCTATACCATCTGTTTGTTAAATGTCTGTTTCCTTCAGCACACTACGTCCCGCTGAGTGGTAAACCATTTCCATTCATGTCCCAAATGACTTTCCCTTGCCAGCGCATTGCGCTAATGGCTGCTCTTCCATCCATTTGTTTGAGCTAATTTAAATGAGCCACCATGCCTTGTTTGAGATAACACATCTTTTAACGAATCCTGCAGGCAGCTCATTAGCCTTAATACAATTAGGAAAGATTGAAAATGTCATTAATTCAGATCAAATCACATTCCCATTGTCTGTGAGAGATGTTCCAGATGCAGGCAGCGATGTGCTTTTTTGGCATCTTCTCTGTTGTCAGTCTATGATCATTTTTATACAAACAGTAACTGTAACTGAAGTGTTGTGCTCATTTAGTTCTGCAGCCATGCTATTAATTATTCTCAGGTGATGTCCCGTGTAATAACCACCCGAGTTTCACTCGTCGCACGCTTCACTTTGTGAAAAGATGCTGAAAATATAAGAAATGTAAAATCCCGTCAGTTTTAGGTTAACAGGCTCACTAAACTGCTGACATTACTGAGAATAAGGTAGTCGTTATTAACTATTATTAAGTCTTTTTTTAAATACAAATAGTAGTCATACACACTTTCATATGGTCTATATCAGCGGTCCCCAACCTTTTTTTGCACCACGGACCAGTTTAATGTCAGACAATATTTTCACGGACCGGCCTTTGAGGTGTCGCAGATAAATACAACAAAATAAAATGATACGACCAAGAGAAAAGCTGTGGTATTTTGTAAATATAATAATAAACAGAAAGTCACTGTGTAATTGTGTAACTTCGTTAGCAGTGTCCTCCTGAAGTGCGTCAACAACATTGAGAGTAACATCCTCCTCTCTGCTCCTTAATGCTCTCTGGTCGCTATGGTAACGCGTAAATATTTCTTTCAAAGTAAGACACACAACTACAACACGGGAAAAGACCCTGAAAACCATACATTTCACACCCGAGCCTCAACTCTCGCGGCCCGGTACCAAACAACTCACGGACCGCCCCGGGGGTTGGGGACCGCTGGTCTATATGGTCATCAAGGCAGCTCTGTGTTTTTCTTCAAAGTGGACAGCCAATCAGAAAAAAGTTGGCTTAAAAAAGGTTATTTACAGAATTAGAGGCAGTAGATGAGCCTTCTCTCATCTCATCAAGTGTCTTCCTCGTGTTGAAAATGAAAATCGTAACACTGTGGTGAAGACCAAACTGTCTTCACTGCTAATGGGTTGGAATGAAGACGCGCGTCGTCTCGTTAGTGCTCCTTTTTTATTGTAGCATCAACTTCAGAATTTAAACCTGCCTCACACTTTATTAAATAATGTCTATAAATTCCCTTCAGCCTCAGTTTAACATGAACACCCTTAGATAGATTCATAGTTAAAAGAGCAGGCAACCATTCTGCCAGCCGTCAGACTTGATAATATTCACATAGACAAAAAGTGATCTGGGCTTCACTAAAACCACAAATTCTCTCACTAAAAATACTATAAAAAAGCTAAAAGTGCTATAATTAATAAATAGAGCTAAATTTAAAAAATGAATAAATAAATGATACGTATGTGCACAATTTGCTTTAGCTTATTCAGATTATTAATATCAGCTGGGACAAAGTTGTCTCTGTCCTGTGAGACCACTAACGTCCACCCAGAGTAAAGAAGCTCCGAATCCCCACATAAGGAGTGGGAGTCATTATTGAAATGGAGCCGGTCGTCCACCTGTCTGGTATACAGATACTTAAGGTTAAGCTGCGATTTACCGATCAGCTTCCCTGACCAGTTTCAGTTTGGATCAGTTTGTTCCGATCCTTCAAAGATGGGTTACCGTACTATGACGCAAAGGAATAGATCTGACTCAAGAAAAGATCTAAAAAATAAATGGATAGTGTCTCAATGGTCTTATCAGTGTAACAGGAGTACAGTTTCCATAAACAGAACAAATGTTGATGAGCCTTTTTTCTCTGCTTCACAGTTTGTACCAAAATTCAGTCTTGAATCAATAAAAGCCCCAAAATACAAAAGACTGCATATAGTCCACAGTTTGACCCTTATTGTTTGTGGCGTCAGGTGTGCTGGAATTTCTCCTCAAATCCACAATCACTTCTTCTGTTATGTTGAGCTGAAGGTAAGACTGTGCTCAACACCAGGTCCATGGGCGGTTTCCTTGCCAACGATGTCACACAAATACAAATACCATGATATGATGAAAAATACTCATAAATGTCTTTCTGGTGTCTAAGCTGTAATATTTTGCCCTATTAAGACCTTAGAACAACAGTGTAGTTTCTTAAGTTTGTAAGTAAATAAGACCTAAGATTATGATCATGCAGGAGAAGAACGCTTCACTGGCAGGCAGAGAGTGGCAGTATGTGCCAGAAGGAAGGGGAAGCAATCCAGGAGTATATCACAGTTAATCCACAGTTAATTTTAGTCAGAGGAATTCGGGGCTCACAAAAGGAACGACTCAGTTATGTTTGATTATGTTTGACTGATTGTTTAAAGAGCAGCTAATGTGCTAAAGCAGCCGTTAACAATGTTCCACTTCTGCAGTTTTTTGCAACTTGAGTTTTGTCCTGAGAGCTGAGGTGGTCTTTAAACAGACTCGCTCACAGCCTGTGTTTCTTTCTCTCTTCCAGAATGTTTGATGAGAGGATCTTTACCGGTAAGAATGTGATTGATTCTGTTTGTTTCTTTCCCCTTTCTTAGAAGAATAGAAGCTGGGGTCATGTCTCTAAAAATACTTAAAACAACAAGAACCTAAACATCGAATGTGCTTGTACTTTACTAGTGTATTTACCTGCTGCATCTTACTTTAAATGTAGTGTAACCCTCATAAGAATAGGATCTACTCACTGCCTTAGGCCCCTGTTATACTGGCCTTGCAGTGTGCACCGTCACATCTGCTGTCGCTGTAACCTGGTGCCACTGTGTGGAAGACATGAGTGTCACTTTTTACCACCGTTTTAATAATTTATCTGTACAGAAGCTCAGAGATTCACAGATTATACAGCGGGAGATGCTACAACAGCTTGAAAAGATGACGCTTTGTGGAAAAATCTCTGAAATTTCTTTGCCCCTGGGTTTGACTTGCGCTCCTCCTACACCAGCGCTGATGCCGAAGTTTTGTCTGAGTGGCGACGCCTCATCATTCAGGAGAATACTGCAGTGGGTAGCTGTGCCGTAAAGGCCGGCAGAAATGGATGTGTGCATGATGATGTAATCGGTGGTGCATGAAGCGGCCAGTGAGGCGGGTGTAATGACCCCATCAGTTGTAGCCATAGATAGCTTCTGTGCTTAAAACCCACAATATTTTTAATGGCCAGCAGGGGGGGCAGTACCTGTCATTGCACAGAGCAAATGGCCCTCAAGTGACGATCCTGATGAGATTTTGGGTCGTACTGAATAAAACATTAAGTCCAAATTAGTAAATGTTGGCCTGTGTATCAGAAAGAGGGAGAATCCTGTATATGCTCACTAGCTATCACAAGCCAATGACCATCACATCCCATTTCAAAATGTCAAGATGGTGAAAAAAGCTGATCTCGAGTCCTCATAACAAGATGTTGCCGAATATCAAAATCCATTTTTAATACTGTCTGACGAATGCATTAAAACAGCAACCCCACTGTGTGAGCTCATAGGTATTATTTGGATTGGTCCACGACTGGGCTACTGTGATACCACATTATCACTTAGCAGTACATGCAGGTTGTGACAGTCTGCAACTGCTTAAAAACCTAGAAAATGAAAAAACACCCAATTATTTAACATATTTTATTTTTTAAATATCACGGTTCCCTTTAGTACGCAGTTAGCTTGACTCTCATGCTTGCAGCTGGTGACTTTTAAGCACCGATGACTAAAAGTGAGAGAAAATTTGGTTCGTTTTCATTTTCATTAAACATGAATATTCTCCATCTTCTCAAAGGAGAACTTTTGGCATAAAGTAATTGTTTTTGGTAGCTTTCCATATGTGCTTTGTGAGTGACCTTAGCTGTAAAATATTTGTCAAGACCCTTAAACTTTATCACAGTAACCAAAGAGCGCTCCGCCATGAGTTTATTTATATATTTACACCACACAGATGTTCTTCGCTAATGGCGTGCGGTGTTTGTTTATCTTCTGCATCTTGTTTGTTCAAGCTGCTGGCAAGATTGCAAGGGAGGAGGGCAAGCACGACCTGGGCTCTACGCCCGAAGACAGCTTCCCTGACAATCTGAGCATCCCGCCCACCACAGCCGAGTTGGTCAGCAATCCTCACAGCAGCAGGTCAGAACGTGGCCCACACACACAAACATGGCATTACCCTGCAGACGTTGTTTATAGTGCTGGAATTTGAGCTTAATGGCATGCAGCCAAATTGTGCCTCTGCATTCAGTGGTATTACTCATAATAATTAAACCGCTGTTTACGGATTTTAGTTACATTTACATTACCATGATGGGACTTTGTTTCCTAAACGGGCCTTGTTACATGATTAATGTTCGGTTCACTTTGCTTTATTTTTATTTCTTTCTCTGCGTCCTGTCTGTCGAGTACATTAGCAGAACTGGACATTTCTACTTCAACTTGCCGCCTCTGACTCGACTTCCTAGAACGACAGGAGGCCAAGCTGGAGGTTGCAGACTTGGAGATGCTAAGATTTTTGTTGGGAGTCACCAGGATGGACAATAAGTACAGCAAAGGGACGGCTCAGGCTGAGCGGTTGGAGACAAAGGCTAGGACAGTTTGGACGTTGAGGATGAGGAGGGATAGTGGATATATTGGTCAAAGGATGCTGAGTATGGAGGTGCCAGGGCAGAGGAAAAGAGGACCACAGAGAAAATTCATGCCTGCAGTGAAAGAGGACGTGCAGAGGGTTGTTGGTTGACGCTGGGGGTGGAGGGTAGGATGGAAGCAGATGATCTGCAGCCGATCTGATATGGTGTCGGTGCTGTTCTTACATCATCAGAATAATGTATTCAGCCAAGAAGTTAGCTAATTCTTTTAAAAACTATCCCTCACAAGCCAACCCAGGTTACCTAATTTCAGCTAACAGCAAGGCTAACTTGATAATATATTTGTAATATTGTATATATTAACTAAGAAAAGAGTTAAGAAAAGATTATTATGATGATGATGATGATGATGATGATGATGATGAAGGAACACTATATTTACCTTCTAATTGATATACTGGACAATCGAGCCGTTATTAAAAATAATGGTTATCCATTAGCCATTTTTACACATGAAATAATGAAGAAGTTTGAAAGAAGAAGTAAAAAAGAAAGAACCACGTAATATTTATTGTTCCATGAAGCAATCAATAATTAAAGCAAGTGATGATTTATGATTTTATTCTCTCCCGCTGGTATAAACATGCTACGTGTTCCTTGTACTAATATGGTGCCTGTTCTCACACTCGCTTTATACCTGGTGCAAAGAAACAATTTGAGGCAAGCATCTAGGCCAAGGACACTTTGATGTGTGCTTTTGAGCAGCTGGGATTGAACCAGTGACCCCGGATGACAAGCTCTGACTCCTGAGTCTAAATCCCTTCATGCTAGAAGTGAGAAATGCTTCCCCGGTGTCTCCCTCTGTTCGTGCAGCTCAGCGGTTCTGTCTGTCGGTGCCACCGCACAATAGGCGATAAACACTATAGTGGGCGGATGGCACTGCATGAATCAATGTTAACGTGTATGGAATCTCTGCCATTGGGGTTGTGACTGTGGTGCTAACAAGTGTGGAAACCCTGCATAGCCAGTGTTTAAAGATCCCCGGTGTTGGGCTCAGAAGTCATTTAATTTCCCTTTAAAGGAGACAGATGATTTAAAATACGCCACAAAAAAGGATTTTTAATGATTGTGTTTTGCAGATATTTGCAAATCACCCTTTTTCTATTTGATTTTACCTCACAGATCAACCAGTGCTTGTGTGAGTCCCTTGGCTGAGTGCGAAGCAGGTACGTGCTAATAAATGAAGTTCAGCATAATAAAAACGCTCTGTGATATTCGGCTGTGTGAAGTTACAAATGATTTGAGCCCCGAGTATTGAACAAAGGTTTCCCCCGTCCCCCGGAGTCGCTTTCATATCGCGTTTTGCAGTCTGATCCCTTCCAACACGTTCTATCGTCTGCTTAAATCTGTTTTTACACGACCATAAAACACAGTGCTGACGGGAACTCGTGCAGAATGAACTGTTCAATCCCCGCAGGTCCTTCAGGAGATTGCATTCCTTTGAGGAGGATTAAAACAGAGCCTCCAGACGGGGAAATCATTCAAGTTACGGTGCCAGGTAAGCGAGCGCACGCTTGGCTGCCATTAAGTTTGAGATTCGTTTCTTTTTTTCACTCGTAGAAAAATACAATTGGAGCAGACGCGGGTTTTCTTGCATTGTCATTGAGATAGAAGTCACAGAGACACAGAAACCTGGAGACTGTTTTCATCGTTGGTGCTGTCCCTGTGTGTGATTCCCCTTCTTTCACTCCTTTGTTCGCCTGACAGTTTTGCATTTGCCAGTTTTGATTAGTCGGTTCCTGTGGGTGAGCGCTTTCTGTCAGTAGCCAAATCTGATACCCAAATTTGTTTGGATAAATTCAAATGCAGCCAAAGTGAGGAATCACAATTAGAAAAGGGGGAGCCAACCTTGGATCATAAAAATGAAGAGAAAGCCTTGGCTGCTATTGCATTTACTCTTCTTATTCGATTTTAAAGTTTTAAAAAAAGAAAGAAAACAATTTTTGCTTGAGTCTCTCAGTGAAAGGCTCGTTCATTGAGAGTCAAAGCTCTGCTGTTTTGAGCAAAATCAGACATTTAAAATAAAAACTTAAAAAGAATAAAGCTTCATTCATGTTTGTAGTTCCAGATTCATTATATATTCTTCATTTTTCTTTTTTATTTAATTCCTCACAGTGTAGTGAGTTACACTTTTGCTTAGTAAGTGAAAGACCCCCAGTAATCCTCCTTTCTATCTCACCATGCGCACCAATGCCTCCCAATAATTGTTGTGTGGACAAATTTTAAGACGTAGTTTCATTATTGTGAAAAACGTTTTAAAAAAATAAAAATAAAGGATCAATCTATTAAATCCAGCTTGTTTGCAATGTTTTAAAGGGGAACTTTGTTGGGTGTGTGAAGAGTTTGAAAGCACTAGCTGAGGTTCATGCTTCCATGGAAGCCTTCAAACATATTTTGGTTTTGCAAGATTAAAGACTTTGAGGGTGGAGGATAAGTGATTGGTTCTGTCAGTTCAACTTCCCCTGCCCAGTTAAAAAGCATGAAGTTCCTGCCCTAAATTCTCAACTGTTTAAATGAATGCACTGAAAAACAAGGCTGGGTGATTTCAAGCTAACATCAGTAACAGGAAGCGCTGAGATAACAGCAGAAATGCAGCAGCAGTGCAAGAAGTGTTGCAGCTCCACTGTGTCCTGCTGCTCTCTTGTCTCCGTTGCACCACAAACTGAAAACCTGGTGTGAATACTGTTTGTTTCTCCAGATGCCGGCACGAGTGGGGAGGAGCCCAGCGAGTCTGTGGCCGAGCCCGTCGCCGCCGCACCGTGTCCAGCCACAGCCTCGCCCTCTGCTCCATCTGCCTCGTCTGCCCCGCCCCCCGCTCCTTCGGCTCCCCACCACTCAATGGAAAACCACGCAGGTAACCTCTTCCCCGTCAGCCCACACCTCCATTGTCGCCTCCCTCCTCACACTGTGGCTCCTGGAATGCCAGCTCCTACCAAGGCCTCCACATACTGTTTTGTAGGGAGCTAATTAAGCCACAGCACGTATGAAACCACTTTTCTCACGTTCTTTATCTTCCACTCTTCCACTTCCTTATGACCAAACCTCCCCAATCACTACTAGCCACTCCCACAACCTTAAATATACCTTCTCTCCCCAACTCTGACCTACTGTAGCTTGTTTCTTCCTCCAGCCTCACAACGACGATCTGTGAAATGCACCCTGCATCGACTGCAGCTTGTCAACATACTCTTTAGCTTTAAAATCTGGGCATGCGCATAACTGTCAGTGTGTTTTACATGCACCAACTGCTCGAGCGTGGTCGGACTCCAACCGAAGTGTGTGTTTTTTGTTTTGCCTTTTTAAATATTTGTTTTTTAAATGTTTGTTTGTTGTGAAAGAGTAGACATCAGACCATCCTAAGGCCGCGTATGGCACATAACTCAGGACGCCTTACAGCACTGACTCCTAATGCTACAGCTAGTTCATTTTCATAGACCTTTTTCTAGACTAAAGGTTCTCTTTTAATCATCTTGGTAGGCTGTGCTTGATTTCAATTTGTGTCACTGCAGCCAGAGCTGACGCTGGGTGGCGTAACAAGTAGCTGCTTTGTACCAAATATCCTCAAAAACAGACTGGGGCTTCTGTTTCACCTTAATTCAGAAGGTAGGCGGTTTTTGAAGTGCTCCCACTTCACCTACGAAGCACCGGCTGCACGGAAACATCGCCTCATAGGTGTGTGCTGTCTTACAACACTTCAGCCGGTTGTTAATTGTGTGCCCTTTGCCCTTAAGAGTCCAAACTGAAACGTTTCAGTGATTAGCAGGATGCATGGTGCATATTTGCAGATTTTGAGTAATTTTATCCACTAGTCCAGTTTTAGAGAGACCAAACTTTTCCTCAAAGGTCCTGTTGAGACTCCTAAATCCTCCTCCCCGTATAGAACTCGTTCTCTCCCTTAAACCTTAGGTTAATAGAGTAAGGTCACCAAGAACATCTGAGTAGACGCCACTCTCTTTATCAACTGCACCCGCCTCATTTACCAGGTGCTTCTATAATGTGCCGGGGTCATTCAGATTGCAGACAAATGCATGCAGATGTATGTCTGAGGTTTCTGACTGCCCCGCTGTGATGGAGGTGAAGGACATTTAATTGTGCAGCTGGCAGCATTTAAAGATTAGACTGAGAAATAAAAAAAAAACGGCAGCATTTCTTTGCTTTCAACAGTTTTCTCTGTTTCTGGGCAATCCACTTCACTTTCACCAGTTTTCATTCAAGCTTTTCATTCAATCTCGTTAAAAGTGCAAGATTTCAAAATAAGATTTCCAATCTCCTGTGATCAAATTCCATTCACA
This sequence comes from Mchenga conophoros, assembly GCF_057382185.1. Lineage (NCBI taxonomy): Eukaryota > Metazoa > Chordata > Actinopteri > Cichliformes > Cichlidae > Mchenga > Mchenga conophoros. The sequence goes on along the minus strand of NC_140535.1, from coordinate 31,467,002 downwards.
CATTCTGTAGTAGGATGGAAGCAGAAATCTCTGCCTCTACATTTTCTTGAATGGACACTTTAAAGTTTAGGACTCTATTCTTTCTCTGGAAAATTCCTGCACTATCAATTACATTGTCCAAATGTCAAGTGCAACTTTCTTATATATAAATTAACATATAAATGAGGCCCTTTTTTGAACATCTGAAGGAGGTGCTGCTACAATGCTACAGAGAGTCTGCTCAGAGTGATCTTGGCATTAAGCATTTTGTTTTCTTTTATTGATTTCATTGTGCTTTGTTTAAGTTTTCTTTTCTTTCACAAATGACCTCTAAAGGAAAGACAATGAAGGTAAGTGCACTCAGTCACATTTAATATTATTTGCACCTCCGTCATTTGTCAAAGTATTTGAATGATGGCAATTTGCATTAATTTTCAAGGTAAAATAGGTCTGATCAAGACAATAATCCCTTTTGCATGAATGACATATTCGTATTGCACATATGAGAATACCCAGTTCACTTTCCTGTAGATACAAATCACATCCTTTTTTAAAAAGTCCTGTTTGCCCTTAAGTATAGTGAAAGGTTTGACTTGATGATCTTCACAAAACTGCAGTTCCACTCTCAAGTATTCCTGTGTCATAATAATTGTCCATTGGCTTCTTCAGCACAGATGACATACAGTATCTTTCTTTTGACAGTGTTTTTTAAATTTTACATTATTGTTCCCACTTTTACCTCAACAGGCTGGATTTTGATGCATTTTGAATTTTTTATGTTGTGTTGGGCAAAGGGAGCTCTGTTGTGAGTCTGTTGTGGTTGCATCATATTCCTTTTACAGCTTACACAGATCCTCCGTCATGTTATGATGGATTAGCTACACAAGCTAGATGTAGCTTTCAAATAGTATTGCTTTAAGTTGTCTTAGAACACGCTCAAAGTGGGGCGGCTGTAGCTCAGGTGGCAGAGCAGGTCAGCCACTAATCAGAAGGTCGGTGGTTCGATCCCAGGCTGCCTCCTGGCTGCATGCCAAATATCCTTGGGCAAGATACTAACCCCATGTTTGCCTACTGGTGGTGGTCAGAGGGCCCGGTGGCGCCAGTGTCCGGCAGCCTCGCCTGTGGGCTTCTCTGTTTAGGCTGTCTCCCCCCTCGACCCAACCCCAGATGAACGGAAACAAATGGATAGATGGGAAAAAAACATTTTATAAACCACTTTCTTCCTCCTGTTGTTGATCACAGATTTAAAAGTCCTGCCCTGCAGACTCCACACATAACACATCACGAAAAAAAAAATCACATTTCCACCTCTGCTTCTGGGCTAATGGCAAAACAACACCCCCACCGCCCATTCTCGTGTTTGTATGTTTAACACTGAGCGGCGATGTTGAATAACGGCCTTGGACAGGCGGTATGATATGTGTTCTTGGCGGCAGTTTGCCTGGAATCATTAATTAAAGAACATTCAGCGTTGCCCTACTGTAACAGTAATATTCCACTGACAGAAAATGGACAATAACATTGAATTATCACAGTCTCATATGTTGCACCTGTTGTTTTGTCCATCCCCTGTGTGTACTGAGGGTAGACATGAGGTGTCAGATAAAGAGTTTAGCCTTCACAGATGTAATCATTGCTGCACAATGATGTTAGGCATGCCTCAAGTCAGAATAGGACCAGCGCTAGTCTCTGATGCAGTAAAGCAACAATGTGACGACTCAAGAGATTGATTGACACAAATAAAACCGTGCATCTTTGGATAAACTGTCATAGAAATGTTTTACAGTAGCCGTGCGCCACTGTTCTCATGCTTTTCTCACATCTTGCAGCTGAAGCTCTGTCACCCACTGCTGCCCCGCAGAGCATAAGAAGATCTTCTGAAGGTAGGGTGGACTGACTCATTCAGGATGTTTTTCTGCACAGTGCATTTGGCCCACACTCTCACTGTGTGATTGTCTGTAACCTTGCCAAAGAGGCAGATTAGAATTAAATAAAACTCTAACCCAGCGTCCTCACCTTTGGAAATATTTCTGTTTTGCTGTTTAGTCTCATTTTTGCACCTTCACCACTCTGCCTCCCTACATCCATCTGCGGTTAATGTATCACACTCTACATTGACCCGGTAATGACACAGTCAGTTTGTCATTACCGGGTCAGCGCAGGGCAGGTAGAATTTATCAAATTGAAGTTGGCAAGTGGAGATGTAGTAATGTTCACAGGTGGGAAGCTGCCTAACCCCGTCGACCCCAAGTAATAATTCTTTTTCGGCGCTCTCGGCGCAAAGCTGTTCATTTTTCATTTGCTTGACTCTTTCAGCAGGGAGCCTGGTGGAGGACATCGGTGAAATGATTCTTCAGCTGCGGAGACAAGTGGAGAGCATCTTCAGCATTAAGTATGGTAAGCTACCTGTAGCGGGGGAGCTTTTATCCTCATCCGCAGCGGGGGCAGGAAGTTATGCCAGGGCTATAAATTTTGCAGGAAGACTTTGATCTCTCCTTAACCAGTGTACAGCAATTTAAAATCTATCTGAATATTAATATTGGAACATTTAAGGTTTTCAATAATTCAGCACATGAGAATGAATCTGTTAAGTGTGGGGCAAAGGATGGGGCATGAAAAGGAAGAATCTCATTTTCACATCAGAGGAGTTAAAGCATAAAGACACAAAGTATTAGTCGCCTTTTAGAAGGCGGCATGTCACAGCACGCCAGCGACTCTCTGAACATAGACATGCGTGCGCTAAGAGTGAGTGTGGGTATTTGTTCGTATGGGTAATTTTAACACGGCAATGCTCAAAGTTATTAACGAGTTCTTCTTATTCCCTTTAAATACAAAGAAAAGTTTCAGTTCTTAGTTTAAAAAGGGTTTTAGTTCAGCCGGCTGAGGGACTGATGAGCACATGACAGATGAGGCGAGACATGTGCCTGTCCATCCACACATTACAATAACCTGTGAGCTGGATGAGCTTTCTACGTCACGTTAGGTTAATGTGTCTGGAAAAGCAACGTGAGCATGAGACTGAAAACGAGCTAAAAATCGGGTTGTTTTTGTTATTTTTTGATTTTAGTTTTTAAAGCTATCGTTTTATAATAGATTTCCTTGAGTTTAGAAATATGGATGGTGCTATCGCAACATTTGTCTCATGGTGGGTGTAGCCATGTGACCGTGTAGCTTTTTAGTTTGCCGGTGTGACAAACGAGGGTCGGATCTGACCGAGTGACAGGGGGACGGTGCAGACGGTGCAGATGCCCCCCGAAGCTTATCCTGCTTTGCCCGTGTTGACTTTAAATTATGGGGGCCATCATTTACAAAATAAATGTCACTGCCTTGGCTTTTTGTGTTGTCTCTTTTGGACTTTGATCAAAAGCTTTCAAATAAAACTTGCTTTCTATTTTGTTTTTTTAATTTTTAACCCCTATTGTAGCAATCATGTTGTATTCAGTAAGGCCTGGAACTACAGAACAAAACCATAAACTTTCATCTTTCCATCTGTCATATGTTTGTGTTACTCTAAGAACAGAGTAACAGGAGTATTTCACTCACTCAAAAATGCACAAACATTTGGACTTTGTTAGTGTAATTAATCTGCACAGCTTGCTATAATATTTGTGAGATAACCGCATTAAACTCTACAAATGCAAGAAGTCCAGTTCAGCGACTCCTCACAGCTATAGCCGCCTGTATCACCCACTTGAGCCTCAGTAAGGGTACTTGTGTAAAAGGTGACCCTCTCTCTGTAGCTGTTAGAAGGCGTAAACTAACCACAGAGATCAAAACTGTCGAGCCAGGCTGAGATGGCCATTTGAGATGCAACTCGACACTTTCATGTTAGCTCCTTTATTGCTGCTTGGTTAAAAGCAGCAATAAAGGATTGCTGTGATCGTGGCTCAAGAGTTGGGAGTTCGCCTTGTAATCGGAGGGTTGCCGGTTCGAGTCCCGGCTTGGACAGTCTCGGCCGTTGTGTCCTTGGGCAAGACACTTCACTCGTTGCCTACTGGTGGTGGTCAGAGGGCCCGGTGGCGCCAGTGTCCGGCAGCCTCGCCTCTGTCAGTGCGCCCCAGGGCAGCTGTGGCTACAATGTAGCTTGCCATCACCAGTCTGTGTGAATGTGTGTGTGAATGGGTGGATGACTGGATGTGTAAAGCTCTTTGGGGTCCTTAGGGACTAGTAAAGTGCTATACAAATACAGGCCATTTACCATTTTAAAACTGTCACACAAATTTGGTGTTTTTGCAATTTTCCCCAGATTTCAGAAGACGGAAAGAAATGAGATGAATTGGAATAAGACGACTTGAATGAAATAGATCAATAAGCTTTGTGCTTGTTTTTCCTGTTTTTCCTTCTTCAGCTGAAGCCCTGGGCCTTCCTGAACCAACCAAGGTGCCGTACTCCAAATTCCAGATGTACCCTGAGGATCTGTATGTAACCGGGCTGCCAGAGGGAATCTCTATCCGAAGACCCAACTGTTTCGGAGCAGCCAAACTACGCAAGATCCTGGCTGCCAGCAGTCAGATCCAGTTTGTTATCAAAAGGTGAGAAATAATTATATATAGAAAGTCATCTGGAGAGTGTAGCGGTGCGTTGAAGTGTGTGTTATTTCAGTTTTCGCTCTCTGATTTGTAAATATCGTCACAATCTTTTGCTCATCTCTAGACCCGAGCTCTTAGCTGAGCAGGTAAAACAAGAGATGCCTTCCATCCCGATCTGTGATTCAGGTTTGTCTCTTTTTATACTTACTTTCTCATCAGCAGCATCTTCAACCCAAACTAATCACACACATATGCAGTGTTAAATTTTGATATGTTTGTTTTGTCCTCTGCAATACACGGTTGAAGTTTTATGGTCAAATCCAGTTCACAGGCTATTTTTAAAACGGCTCCTTTGAAGAACAACAGAAAGTCCTTGCAGGGATTTTTCTGCAGCTGCCTCCTCTTTATTTGTGACAAAGCTCCTAACGTTTGCTTTATTCAGTAAGTCTTAAGACGACAAAAGTTTAACCTTTAAATGTTTTTCTCCAAAGAGCTGGATGCCAAGGATGCAGCACAAGTAACGGAGGACACTGCGGCTGTATCCAAGAGACCTGGATTCTCAGGTACGGTCGAGCTGCATCAGTCTTCTTAGATTTGCCGTTAACTGTTTAAACACGAATTGCCTCTGCTCGCTGACGTTGAAAGCCAGATGACATATTTTAAAGCGTCTTCGTCCTCTCGTCAACAGAGTGCTTGGAGTCCAAGCTGTCCAGAATCGACCTGGCCAACACGCTGCGAGAGCAGGTCCAAGATCTCTTCAACAGGAAGTATGGGGAGGCATTGGGCATCAAGTACCCCGTCCAAGTGCCTTACAAAAGGATCAAGAACAACCCGGACTCGGTCATCATCGAGGGCCTTCCCCCCGGCATCCCCTTCAGGAAGCCCTGCACCTTCGGCTCCCAGAACCTGGAGAGGATCCTGGCTGTCGCTGACAAAATCAGCTTCACCATCACCAGGTGAGAAATGCTGATCACTCTAAGAGCTGTTTAATATTCTGACTGGTAATGATGCACAGTATATTCATCTGTGGTGCTAAACCAAAATAACAAGCTACAAAATGCACAAATTCAAATGTTTTCATCAAATAAGATCCATATCTGTCTATCGGTCTTCCTTCCTGCAGTTAATGGCTTGGATATTTATTACTGTCTTTAAATATATGTCGGCTAATTCTGTTCATTGTGCTTGTTTCATTGTGTTGCATGCAGACCATTTCAAGGACTTATTCCAAAACCAGGTATGAGCACGCTGCGCTTTGCTTTCATGACATCTGATTTATTACGCAGCATCTATCACAGAGAGCAAAACAACATTTAATGTTACTAAACATATTTTTCGTTGACTTCATCAGCACCTCGACGAGTCACTTTACTAAAGAAGGCCTACGCTTCAATAAATGGTGAGGAGAAAATGCTTTGATAGCGTCCATTATAAATGCTGCGGCTTTTATTTTGAATGCTGTCTGTGACCGATTCTCTCCTCCTGACAGATGATGACGACATTAACCGCATGGGGGAGAAAGTAGTCCTTCGAGAGCAAGTCAAGGAACTCTTCAACAAGAAATACGGTAAATAGATCCGCAGCGTGGAGCTGTTGTTATCTGTACAAGACGGATAACCTTTTTACCATGAACCAGTTTCTTCTGCATGATGAGTCCAAGTCGTGGGCGTGTTCAGTTTAATTCTCACAACACAGGAGAAAAACAACACGTCCCTTATTGCTCAGGGTGAGCCTCATAAGTGAGACGTGTGGCTGGAAATTTAAATCCAGAATGTTCGTCCTACTTGTTGAATTAGGGGCAAGTCTTATAAATGCATGCTCCAAATTTCACTCATGAAACGTGGCTGTTAAGTTTTGTGGAGCAATTTCAATACAGGCTTCACACAATTTGGTATAGAAGCCTGAAGAGGAAAAAAAACAAACAAAACAAAACAAAAACGGTGCTAATGTCACAGCAGTGCCTTAAAAATACAACATTTCCACATGCATAGGGTCCACGGGTGGAAAGTCTGCACGGTAAACAATAAAAAACCTCTTATCAAAGTGGTGTCTATAGAGAGATTTAGTGCAAACTGATTTATTTTAGTTTGTGTGGCAAAGAAAAACTTCACATGTTGAATTGTTGTGCACCTAACAAATTTCAGCATTCTTACTTCTTATTTATTGAGGACCACAGGTGTAACAGCTCTGCGATAGGCTGATACGCTCTTTCATTTTGGGCCCTTACCACCACGCAGTGCTTCAGCAAACACGTTACCTCACGTTCTCGCTCACACGAACACACAAACAAATTTAAGTTATAAAATATTGTCATGTAGCAATAATCAGTAACATCTGTAGGATCATTCCAGCTTTGAATCAGCACCACGGACAGCAACCGCAGTCAGCGATCTTGGGAGCAGACAAACATCTTCTTCTTCAGCCAGGCTAACACACGCTTTGGTTGCTAACTTATTACTGTGATGATTGCAGTGTATGAAGTTCCACCTTTGTTCAGGTTATAATAAAAGATCTCAAAGGGTAATAATGCTGCACCTGCACCTCTGCTTAAGAACTTTTAGCTGCTGTTATCAAAATGAATGAAGAACGCTGCATTTCTATGCACGTTTCATACCTACAGTATGCCAGTTACAGGCATGAGTTTCTTTATTCATGGGAAAACATGTGCCTGCATGCTTCTTATTTTTCACAGGAAAAGAAAAGGTGTCACACTGATCGTGCCGTTGTTGTTTGTTCTGTTTAGGTGAGGCTCTGGGCTTAGATCGCTCCGTCGTGGTCCCGTACAAGCTAATCCGCGGCAGTCCAGAGTCTATAGAAGTTAGTGGCCTTCCAGACGAAATCCCTTTCCGAAACCCAAACACCTACGACATCGTGTGCCTGGAGAAAATCCTTCAAGCCGCAGATAAAATAACATTCAACATCAAGAGCCAGCTACAGTGAGTGCAGCGACACCGGAATGTTCAGCAGCGCTAGCCGTCGCTGCACCGTACATTTCAGCGGGAATTTAGGGTTTTGCTTCTCGGTAGTTAAGCTCATTATGGTTTATTTATGCTTTGGATTTAAATCCAGCCTCTAAGATGTCAAAGAATAAATCTTCCACAGCAAATGTAAATAAAATGAAATAGAAAACAACGTTTTGACATCCAAGCAGTTAAGCTATGATGAAAGAATGAAGGCAAAGCTTTAAATCGTGCACAATTCAGGGATTTTTTTTCTCTAGGTATCAAGTAAGTGCAGTCTGAATAGAGGGCTAATTAGAATTCAGGAATGTTTTTTATAGTTACAAAAAAAAGATTGTATCTTTAAAGAAACAAAAATGCAGCTACATCACCTAAAATGACCCGGCCTTTTCTCTCTCCTGTTCAGACCTTTTGCAGAAATCTGTAGCCAAGCTTGTAACACAGGTAAGTGTTACACAAACAACCTTCTGTTGATGGAAGTGAGGCTTTCTGTGCTGCGTGTGCCTCCAGAGTAAAAGCCTTTGCTTTGTGCCTTCAGTAGGAACAGACGCCTCCACTAATCGACGGAAACGCAAGAGAGTCCAGGAGAGCAACCAAGTGCCTGCCTCCTCCGACCTGGGAATATCAAGCAATCAGATTCCAGTGATGGTACATTAAATAAAATATATATTTTCTTCACCATATGAAATCATAAGCTAGTTGATGAATACTAGGACATCTTTATTCTTCTGTTCTTACTCACTCACACAGGTCCTTAAAGACTCTTAAAAACCTTAAATACACTTTGATTTCAGAGCTACAGCATGCTGGCCTGCTGTTAGGGCAAAAATGCACTTTAATAAGGAAGCCCCCCTTTACCTCGACTTAACTGTAGCTTCGATCAGTCAGAGAAACTCAAGCATTTAAGACGCCTAACAGAATGCGTATCAGCTTAAGTGCAGTGTATGTGGAGCATTTAGCTGCTGTCAGACGGCAGCCTCTGACATGTAACTGCAGCCATCACCAGTCCCGACAGGTGGCACAGCCTCTCTTCCTGTGACAGGTAGGTTTATAGTAGCGGTTTTAGCAAAGTGGAAGGTAAGCAGCGCAGCTATTCAGGACTGACTGAGAAAATGAGCGGTTATATATCAGCCGTGTCACTGACTCTGACGACACGATGTGTTAACGCGCACAAGGAGGAAAGGAACACAGCTAGCACTGCTAACGTTAGCCACGCTGTATCCAGGGATGTCAGGATGTAAAGTTTCAAACTCAATACTGATAACGAGGGAAACGGGGAAAACTTCGATGATCCATCATAACAGAACAAGATCCTGGCAGCAGGAAATAGGACAGGAGTTCCTTGTTGAACTTCCACGTAGGCTTCATGTATAACTGCGAGAGCTACAGCTCTGCTTGTTTTCTGTGCTTCTGGTGACTTGGTAGCATATTTACCATATTTATCCCTTTAATGTCTGGTAGATGTTTTAGAAACAACACATTATTAGACACAAATAGTTAAACTGATGCTCCCTGTTAATGTCCCAGCTCACACGTTAACTAGCCAGAACCACAATGGTACAATGATAACTGAACAAATGGAGAATGTAGCAGCCAGGTAACAGTTAAATGATGTGGTGACTGTTTAATGGTTCAGCGTCGTTGTACCAGGAACTTTTACTGACCTCTCAAATCCCTCAAAGACCAGGATGTCGGCGTTTACGATGCTTTGCAAAGGTTGTTTCAGCTTCGTTGCTACCACTTGGTTGTCTTGTTTGCATGCAGGCTTATTGCATCCTCGGCCTTTCCCTGGCATTTTGCTTCATAATGCAAAGTCTATCATGCTACGCCAGCTCACTGACTGTTGGTGTGTTCAGCTGCTAGTGAGGGGTGGAGCTGTGAACTGGAGAAGGCAAAGATGGCACTGTTGGTGTTTTTTGATTGATTGATTGATTTATTTTTTTTTGGGGGGGGGGGGGGGTGTAACCTTTTTGTACCCATTAATTTCATTTTTGTTACATCCCACATTTCTCTATAATTTATTCCTCGTAGTTTGTTTATTTTAAACAAATAAAATCATTTAAGGGGATGATGATGTAGAGGTCTCAAAACTCGTGGGTCAAATATGATACACTTCGCCTTATTGGGTTAAAGCACATCTAATATCAGATCAGTAAAAAGCTGATGGTCCTCTCCCCATAAGTTCATGTTTTCTCAATCTTCTTAATGCGATAACTTCAAAACAAGATGACGTAGGATTGTGAAATTGATACCACAGGTGCGTCTACTAGGAGGCTGAGGAGTAAATTAGTGACTAGGCACGTCCTTCATCTGTGGTGATACCTCCATACAAATGGGCAGGCTAAGCAAACCAGAGAGCTGGCATAAATTGGATAATTTAGAAAAAAGCCAAAAGATATTGGCGTGAAAAGGCAGGAAACCCCGGTCGCTGATGGAGTCGGAGTCGATAAAACACCTTAAACTGCAGTAGATGACTGTGTGTTCAACTGTAAGTACTGAAATGTAATATTAAAACAGGTTTAGAGGCAAGGTCAGCAACATTTTGCAGTAATGAAATCATTTTCTCCACCATTATGCTTCTTCCCTGCAGCAGTGGCCCATGTACATGGTGGACTACAGTGGAGTGAACGTGCAGGTTCCCGGGAAAGTCAATTACTGAAGGAGGAACCAGGGCGGCAGCAAAGGGATTCAAGGAGGAGTTTGTCAACACTCGCCACTCTTCCACAGTGCAACACTAACACTTTACCAGTGCTACAACTTAACGATCTCTCCAGACTGAATACAGAGAGCTGCAGGTTTGACTCTGAGAATGATGCTCGAGTGTTGAGGAACAACAGAATGTATGTGGGTCGAAACGTTGCAGGGCAGATGTCGGCTCGACGGGACTGCTATCAGCTGGTCGCGACAGTAATCTTGTTGTTTTTTTTACAAACTGCAAATATTACCGACGTCGTGTTATTTGCCCTTGCATTTTATAAAATGAGTCATGCTGTTGTTTTCCAGCATTTGGTTGCAATGTATTACTGACAGAAAATGTCTTTCATAATGATATGGTTCCATATTATTCAGATATTTGTACTTTTTATTTATTATATTTATTATTAAAATATAACATTATGTGCAGGGATGTAAAATATATTATTCTGTTACACAGCTCTTCGAGGAACTATCACAACACTAACAGATGCTACTAGCACTCAGTAACTACAGGTAACCGCTGAAAACATGATTAAAATGAAGTGTCTTAATTGGGTGTTGGGGTGACGGCAAGATTTTAGAAATTAAAGGAGACAAAACGGACTCAGAGTCTGCCCCACGGAGCAGGGAAAACCTCTGCTCGCATTGAAAACGAGACACTCGGTAAACAGCCTTTTTTATGTTAGCACTACATTAACGATTTGTAAAATATTGTCATTTTAAGTCAGCCTGAATGTATCATGTAAAGAAAAGAATGGTATGTTATTCTGCGGTGACTGTCTCTGGACTAACAATATTTAATATGCTGTACCTTAACGCCAATTAGGCCTTTGAAATAAAATGTGTTGCCTTGCACTTTCATTTTGTAGTAGTTTGTTTTGGTGTTGGCGAGGGGGGGGGGTCAACTTAATGAAAATGAAGAGGAGTGTAAAAAGCAAGAAGGTGGTGAGTTGAGCCCATAATGAGGATTAAATATGATGACAAATAACTAAAAGCTGTTAGTCTAGGCTTAAATGTCAACAACAGGAACCTGAATATTGTTACTGTCGCTAGCAAGTAAGCAAAATTTGTATTTATATTGTACCTTTCAAGATAAATATCACAAAGTGTTACAGAACAAACCTGCCGGAGCATAAAAACAAGAGGTCAAAAATATGTTTTTTTTTAAAACAAAGAGTTTTTAGCTGCTTTTTAACAGAATTACAATAATTCAAACGTGACAAAATAAAGGCATAAATAATAATTTTCAATTCAGAGTATGACACAGTGGAAGTCAACTTGGCAATGTTTTTAATTGGTAAACTATGAGAGAGCCAGAGATTTAATGTGAGCTTGCAAAGTTCTTGATTGAACATTTAAGAAAAGTGGCAAAGGGACCTAAAATTTCCATCAGGCAAAATCTGTCAGGGCCCAAACGAGGGCTCTTGTTTTTTATTGAGTCGGAGAAGACTGTCTGCTAACCCGTGCTGGGCTTGTAATATGTAACTGTAGGCTTGACATATACAACTGAATGTCATCTGCGTAGAAGCGATAAGAAATATCATTAGAAGTCCTCCAAATGTGCTGATTTTGAAAAATCAGTTCTTGAAATGTTAAGTTTCTACTATTTACTCAGTAGACAAAAATTAATCTATCAGTATTAAGTTTAATAGCTCAGTAAGGCCCATGGATATTTCTATTATAAATAATTATATAGTCATATTTACCAATCGAAGTTCTCATTTAAGCAGCCTTATTTTTTTCAAAAATAATATCTCAGTCCTTGATTTAGGAGAAATTGCTGCATATTTATGTCCTAAAGATTTCCGTCACCTATTCCATATATAGGAAATGGACGAGCCGCGTTTAAAGCTCTTTTCCCAGATTAAAACAACTAGTAACTTTAGTAATTTTAGTATTTTGGAAGAGTGTTTTAAACTCTACACAAATAATGATTTTCATTATATTTACTGTACCCCAGTACAACTCCATAAATGTGGGATAAAATGGCTGAAAACATGTGTCATTAGTAAATAAACATTATTTACTAGGACTGTTGGAGTTTGTAGTTTAGCACGCCGTTTAGTTTCCCACATTTGCTGTTATGTATTTAGTTCTGGTGACTGCGCTGGTTTTGTCAGTACTGGTTGGAAGGCCTGCTTTGCTTCCTCCTTTTCAGGTCCTAATTAAGAGCTGCTCCCTTCTAAAACAGGAAATGATGTCACCGGACAGACTAGACATCTGTCCAGGGTATACCCCACCTCTCGCCCTATGGGCCAGCTGAGATAGGCTCTAACCCCTATGAACCTGAACTGGATAAGCAGAAGAGGATGGATTGATGGATGGACTTCACCTGGAGCCTATTTAAGTTTGTTTCCTTCCAACATGGCTCTCTCTCCTGGAAGGCTGGAACTTTTCAGGCAGCCAATTTGGTTTTCTTTCCACTTGATTGCGTGTCATCCCTAATTTAAGTTGCGTGTTGGTTGTAGGTTAGCACCAGTTTTCTTCTTTTTCTCAGTTTATGATTAATAAATTGGCTTGGTGGAAGCTGTTGTTGTGTGGCTCTCCCTTCTATATTATTTCCTGCATGAGCCAGACAAAACAAGCTCGTTCACTGCAAATCTGCAAAATCCTTGAATGTTCAAGGCTGTGAAATCTATTGGGACTACAAAAAGACAGCATCCGATCCATAGGTCCACTATGTAGTGGAGCTATGGATAGGAACTTTAAAAGAGCCTTTAAATACTAATATTACAGCAGCACCATTCCACCTCCCTCTAAGATGCTGTGATTGGATGTGTGCAAAGTCTGTTAGAGACTGTAAAAAAGTGGTGAGCCAACTTTGTTGTAAAATTAGGAGTGAAATCCCAAATATTGGGAACATTTGGGATTTCAGCCCTATATGAACTCAGTTAATCAAAGGAATCCGTACACAGCAGTACACCATTCATGAAAAAGGTGCATTAAAAAATTGCAAAAGTGCAATTACTATTATGAAGGCGGAATCTGCCTAAAGATTACAAAGATATCTCTTCATACTGAGCTGTAAACTTGTATTTCAGCTCTAAAGTCGGTCATTTTAACACGAAAGTCCATGGGGATTGGCTCACCACTGCAGTCTGCCTCAAGTGGCCACTCCAGAAACTGTAGTTGCGTCCAACTGTTGGCTTCACTGTTCACCCGGAGAGGTCGCTGCCTCCTGTCTTCCAAATTCCTTTCAGTACACTCCACTTATCCACCAGCCTTCACAAAAATGTGCCCCAGTAGTTTTCACCTCATCCTGCTAAAAAAAGACAAACTGACTCACAGCAGCACAAACCTAACCTTCTTGGCAGGGAAACACGGGACGTTATTGTTGCTATCCATAATTCTCTGCTTGCTGCAGGTAACTTAAAGCAAAAAAGCTCTTCTGTGCACTTAAGAGTCCATTAAGACAGAGTCAAAGTGAAATACCCTGCCAAGCGGTCATGTTCTCCCCTTAACATTTCCACTAGAAATAAATGTTTGAGTGGTTAAAGGAACATTTATTTAGCAGGAAGCAATGGGTTCGTGCTCTGCAGCTAGATAACTAAAACTGCTCAGAAGGCACCGAGCAGTGCACTGAACACACAGGGCATACATAAAGACTCCTCGGCAGCTACGTCCTAAAGGCTTTGAAAGCACTTCTTGTTTAACAGCTTCTTGCTATGAATGATGGGAGCATAGAGTCACAACTAGAAAACAGAGATCCGTATTTGTGTTTCTTTTTAGCTCTTCTCGGTGGAATAAGCAGCCGTGGGATTGGGTGGCTGGGACTGAGCTATGTCTGAATCAAAACGTCATGGCAGATGTTGTAACAGGAGGGGCTGGATTGGTTTCTTAGCAGCATCTGGTGACCCAGGACCAGTAATAACCTGCAGCATTTCATACCCAGGGCCAAGTTTAAGCCCTAAAGCTGGCCCGTGTTTAAGCCTATTAATAAACCTGAACTCATGCCACAACTGGCGCCTAATGCAGGCACCTCACCTCTACTTGACCCATGCCTATTATTGCGTCATAACTAGGAGTGTTTCATGTTTAGACCAGTCAGTGGAATCCGATCAGAACACATTAATCCAGTGTCTGGAGTTAAACTGGAGGGGTTAGGTAGATAAAGCTTTTACATCCCCACTGAGCTTTAAAGGTACTTTATGTAATTTCCTTCTGCAACTTTAGATATAAATGTCACCACCAGGAGGTGGTGTTTTAACACCACCTCCTGGTGGTGACATTTATAGCTGATTTAAATTTATAGCTGATTTAAATGGCTAAATTACCTCCTCAACATGTCTCGAAGTTCTCCAGAGGCCTGGTGATGAACTAATCATTTGATTCAGGTGTGTAGACCCAGGGTGACATCTAAAACCTGCAGGACACCAGCACTCGAGGCCTGGAGTTGCCCAACCCTGGTTTAGATTATGAGTGTCAAACATAAGGGCTGGGGGCCAGATCAGCGAAGACTCTAATCCGGCCCTACTTAAAAGCTGTGGAAAACTTTTATAAGTTTTACAGCTTTATCTTTACTGATAAAGATCTCCCCCATGATACACCAAAATATTTAGGTAATAGATAAAAAAATTTAAATGACAGAAAATGTCATCTTTTTCCCTTTTTTTTTTTTAAACAATGATACACTGTAAAAATAAATAAAATATAATTTTCTGACAGGACAATCAAAGAGCTACAGCTCTGCAATTTTACATGTTTTTCTTACAATTTAAGAGATCAACTAATTTTTAAAAATAGTAATTTTTTTTAAACAGTTTCACTGATTTCTTTTCAGAAATTCATGTCAAAGTTTATGGGGATAATGTGTGGTGATAGAATCTACTTTTAGAGTAGGCCAGTCTGTTACTTAACTCACCTGATGCTATACTGATTTAAGTGTTGCCTTAATAGGTTTTTTTTTTTAGCTTCACAGACTTCAGGTACAAAAAGAAAAACCTTACTTCCTCATCTACATTATTCTGTATCCTCAAATGACTGAAGAGGTGCTCATGCTGGAATTTCATCGTCATGGCAATGGGGAAGCAGCTGATACACAGACTCATTTTATTGCAGCTCTGCATCTTTACCAGGTGCAGGTGAAGGCTGAAGATAAGAAGTCAAGGTGATAAGCGTTGCCAAAGAACCTTTACCTCCTCGCTCTTTGATGTTTGGAGACTCTTTGTTTTGCTGGCAGATGTATGTAGACTTGATGGACGTCCATCCCGTCCAGCAGTCCATCCCTGCAATCCCCGATGTGTCCTAGTCAGATACCAGAACCACCTCAGCTGGTTCCCTTTAATTGGAGGAGCTCCTCTAAGTGTACTGAGGCCACACTTCCTGCAAAGGAAACCCAGCTGTCGTTTCACCATAACAAACAGAAGCAAATAATCAGGATAATGCGTTTTGCTGTGACCACCATCAGACATCTCCCACCTTCATCTTCTTTCTGCCCTCTCTGGACGTGATTAGATGCCAATCTATAATGCTTCAGGGAGCCATGTATTGAGAGCCATTATCCATGATGATCACGTCGAGTGGTCATACAGCAGCTAATTAGCGGGGGTCGCATACAAGGACCTGAAGCACCTTAAAGTACAAAAACTGCAACACTACCCTGCAGACTGAAGCTTCATCAGCTCAAACAGATACTCGGATACAAGAGACGAACCAGGGCTCGTTTTGCATTATGTCTTTATTGCAGATATTTTTTTCCCCCCATTTTTTCTTGTTTGTATACATGTCAAGACTGAGTTGAGCGACTGTACTGCAGTACTGTGAGCAGAATAATGCATGTGAATACAGGAGGCGGCAACCCGCAGGATCTTTTTTTCTTTAAAATCGAGACGAGTCCGATGACCTTGATTGTCACACTAAAAATGTTCTCATCCAGAGCCGTTGTTTTGTTTTTTGTTTCATCTCGGCAGCCGTTTACACCTGTCTGGACAGGAGAACTGAGGTCGTCGGGGAGCTATACACCTTGTCCCCGTGTCACACACGGCAACACAAACTGTAAAACATTTAAGAGAGCGAACCTAACGTGGCGTAGGTTCTGCACATCCGAAAATAAAAAATAAAATAAAAAGTTAAATCAGACTGTTGTGAGTGCTTCTTCTCATCAAATTGTTAAATATATCACGGTCAGATCAGAAGTAGTGTCAAATGTTTTTTTAAACATATTTTTGTCTAATTCTTTTTTAGATTTATTTACAACAGTAAATATTGCCTCTTCTCATCAATACGGAGTTTGCTACGAGAGGTGTCCATGTCGCTGAGCTAAACGTGAACGTTTTCAGCAGAAACACTTTGGCATTAGTTACCAATTTAAAAACAACAGAAGAAGAAGAAGAAGAATAATTGCCCTTTATGGGGAGATCGCACATCTTGCCAGCTAAATGCAGCGTCAGAACTAAAGTGCTTGTGAGACCTTTTATCCCCAGTGTAAGCTCTCATTCTCATGGAAACCGAATGAGGGGATATAGATGAGGCTTGATGAGAAAAAGAAGAGAATAGAATAAAACAAACAAACAAACGGACGGACGGACGAACAAATAAACAGAAAGAACCTCCAGCTGATGGAGGTTTGATGGAGGGCTCAGTCAGTGGAGCCCTGCTGCTTTTTTCTTGTTTTTTTTTAATCTGAGTCCAATCTCCTGTAACACGTGATGCAACCAAACAATTCTACTCCAACTGTGTCTCCTCTCAAAGAAGATTCAAGGCTTTTATTTAGCTCACTTTCCCTCCCTTCGCTCACTCCATGAGGTTTGGGTGGACGCTGACATGAATTTATTAACACAGAGATGTTGCAGGAAGTCCACCTGGGCACAGAGCAGAGGATTCAGGAGGGTTAACTCTCGATGGGTTAGCGGTGAGTGGAAGCGTGCGAAGCTCGGAGCTGAGGCCTAGCTGGCGCCGCTGCCGCTTCCTGGGGGTTTGAGGCAGTCCTCTGTCACGCCCTGAGAGGCCAGCTCAGACAGAACATTGTCCAAATAGTTGGGGTCAGGGTAGCCGTGGCCCGACAAGTTGGACATCATCTCGGTTTTGTGGTGGATGCCGTTCCACACCACTGTGTCGGGCTCTCCGGTGGTGCTGGACGTTCCCACGGTGAAGATGAGACGCCGCATCCACGCCACCTTCAGCAGCTCGAGGACCTTTACAGCAGAAACACAAGGAACGCTTGTGAGACACGGCTGGATTTGAAATTTATCATCTCATCATTTTCCAGCCTTTAAAATATAGATTTGTTACTTTTGTTTGTGTCACTGAATAGTTCACAGCTCAATTAAACAATTGTTCAATAACTTAAGACGAGTCTGGTTCTGTGAGAGGTTTCTTCCTGGTAAAAGGGAGTTTTTCCTTCCCACTGTTGCCATGTGCTTGCTCATCTGGTCTTTAAGTGATGACTTATGAACCCTGCTACCGGGTTTAAACTACTCTGCGTTTATTAAGGCCGTTAGGGTTTTTTTTTAACATGCTTTAATGCTTTGTATCTTGTTCTATTTAATCTGAACAAGCCCCTAAAAAAGAAAAAAAAAGAAAAATCAGTGATAACTGTCGGCCTCTCTCGGTTTTATTTAACATTATTCATCGGCAGCACGTTTGAAAGCTCAGATTTTAAAACCTTACGATGTAACTACAGCCCAGCTGTAATATTAATGACTAACCTCGTATTGTGGATGGATTATCTCAGTTGTTCTCCTGACTGAAGTTTGGTCCGTTTACAGCATCCTGCCATGCGATTGCATTTGTCCCTAACCATCGGGAACCCTCATGTTAACTTTTATTAAGTGGAAAAAAGTTAGCGTTCATCCTCCAGCTTCACTGTGTTTATGTTATGCTAACATCACTGTGTTGCTAGCGATCACGTAGCACATCATTATGTACCAGCTAGTCCAACTTCAGTAACCCTACAAACGTCACTGCTGTTTAGTTTTTCTTCATTTATGTTGGAAGTGATAGCAGAGCTGTACGTTTTAATTTTTTCAGAAATCTGTCAGTCAGAACATGCTATATCGTGTTTAGGTGGAAACTACCGAGCTAACTTCCTGCTAATTGTGTTAAATTTCATAGAATCTGTTTTTATGGATGGATTTTATTACAGATAAAATAATTTAGACAGTTTGTAACTCTCAGTAATGCTGCAGTGTTCCTTTGACTTTGGGACCTGAAGTGGAGTTTGGACCCTAATGACGTCAGACTTAAACGACCAGATGTCTAATTGTTGGGGTTTTCTCCGTATTATTTTAGGGTCTCTAACTTTTACCTTCTTTCCATTCTTGTCTTATTTAATTATCTGCAAGCAAACTGGTCTCATTGCAGTCCAGACCTGAATCCATCCATGTATTTCATTATGGCATGAAAAACAAAATACATCATTGAGGTCATGAACTGTAGCAGAGAGCCTACATTATAAAAATACAATACGGCTGTGTCCCCAACGTGGGGATATTTTCATGATCTCACATCCATGCAGTGCAGGCAGCGCTCACCCGCCAGCGTCTGCTGCTGGAAATGAGTCTGCGGCGCGGCACAGATAAACTACAACTGGAATAATTTAATCCAATTTTCCATTAGTGAATTACATAAGAGATTATTTATAGACTCTAAAGAGTACGACTGTGGTTACCAGTGAAGACGGCATGAGGCACTGATGCACCATGAAAACAACACAGCCCTATAAATGAGCACAACATTAATGATAACAGCGCGATGGAGTCCTCGTGGAGCACTACGCCGATGTTTGGGTAGATGACGTTCGCCTGTCGAGTTCCAGCAAGTTGATGTTCTTACCTTTCTGCCCTTGTCGTTGTCTGGCAGGAAACAGAAGCGAGGGAAGCCTCTACAGGTGTACGGCTGGCCTGGGTTGGGATGCTCGGGACCCTGGTGACAAGGACACAAAGTGACTGATGTTAAGTTATAAAGCTTAATACAACAGAGAGAGAGAGAGAGAGGTCACTCGGAACAGTCGGATAATCTAATCAAAGATTTTGCAGATTGTTAACAGTAAACCAACAGATCGATACAAACTGCATTTAAGTGCTTACAACTTCAGGCCGGCTGTGTATGTGGAGGTTATAAATAAATACATAAAAGTCAGATTTACAGACAGAAGAAATTGCGAACGAAATTGGGCTTTCTTTCCTAAAACCCTGTAATAAAAGGAGGAAGTAACTCTGAGCCGTTCACAGCAGCATGCAGGAAAAGGCTCTTTAGCAGCAAAGCCGAGCATCAGACTGTTAAACTACTTTAGAAAGCCCTGGCTAATGGTGAACAAGCTGTCGTCCAGGCAACAGTTTTTCTTCCAGTCATCCTCTAATTAGACGTCCAAATGTGCTGGCGCAGACACAGACAAACATACAAAAACACTCCTGAGTTCGAGATTCCCCTCATGCTTCTGCTCCTAGTATGAAACTGAGGAAAATTCGTCGAGATACAACAGAAAGATGGTCTTTCCTCCTTTTTCCCAGCTCTCGTGGAAGTTGTGATCATGGCCCACATTGAGGATGGTCTGACAATGGAGTTGTTGCAGGAGTTTTGACCTTTTTGTCTTGTTATTGTAACATTGTATAACATCAGTAACTGGTCTACTTCTAAAGTACAAGTTTCTATGATTCTGGTTCCTTTTAACTATTCCAGGAGCTTCTTTTCTCCAGGGACAGCAGACGAATCTGTGCTATCGATTTTGACACCCTGTCAAGTCTAGCAACAGCAGATTGTGTCCAGTATCTGAACAATCTGCCTGAACATGCTTTTTCGGCTGGTGAGGATCTGCTCTGATGTATGGCTTGGAGATGATGTAGCTAACAAAATAACAGGAGGTGGAGGTGGCAGAGTTGGAGATCAGGAGATTTTTGCTAGGAGACCAGAAGGGAGAGGATTAGGAGTGAGTACATCAGAGGGACAGCTCGGGCTGAGACACGTGGGACATGTGCAAATGGGGGACAGTGGATATGCTGAACAAAGGATGATGATTGAGGAGGAAAAGAGGAAGACCTCAGAGAAGATTCATGGATGTAGCGGAGGAGCACATGCAGAGGGTTGGGGTGGAGGGTGAGATGGAGGCAGAGAAGGAGCAGCTGAAAGAAAAAGAAGCACCAGCAGCAGTACCTGTATGCCGGGTGGTATGCTATAGATTATCTGGATGGTGCCGCAGTCTGGATGGCCTGGCAGCGACTGTGCGATGCTGTATATTTCCATCTTGCCTTTCGGCTGGGTGCCCGTCTTCTCGCCGTAGATTGTCTTACACGAGGGGCACTGCAAGCTGCCATCCTGAGGAGGAGGAAGCGAAGACACCAGAGAGCCACGTCAACCAAACCATCAGTAGAAACAAGCAGAAACACTCAACAACTTCCTCATGAGTGGATCATGATGCAAGAGCAAGTTTGAAGGAGCAATCAATGAGCAGTAAATGAGTCGGCTGGTCAATCGAGAGAAAATTAATCACCAATTATTCTGTTTGTGGCGGAAAAAAAAAAGTAAAAGTACAAAGATTGAACTTATAGACTTTGTTTCAGGGTATTATTCTCTGAAGTAGAAATTCATCCTAAATGCTATTCCACATATCTACATTTGAAATGACCTGAAACAAACATGGCAGAGGCGCTAGTGCTGTAGCCAGGACCGGCTTCCTGGCCATCAGACTTACAGACTCTTACAGTCAGCATCTTTCCATCTTCGGCCTTAGTAGAATCAACACCAGTTGGGAAATTGTTTTGTTGGTGATGTTACAAATGTTGGTGATGCTGCTCTACTCCCCCAAACCGCTGTCACTACATGTCTGCGGCCACATGATGACAGATGTAGCTACCAACATGCCTAGTGATACAGAGAAATTAGTATGCCCATAAACTAGTGCCAAATCCATTAGAGGTTTTCACACTTAGCCGAGATAAAGCTGGGGCGAACAAATAAGGTAATCTATGGGTGTGGGTTGTTGTTTTTTTTTACTTCCTCTGGCTTCCTGTGGGGTGGGGGGTTTAATTTATGCAACTTCTGACTGTACTGCTGTCTCTCTTGGGCAGGACACTTTTTTAAAGATGTTTTTAATCTCAGGTTTTTTTACTGGTTAAATAAAGATTAAATAAAAGTCCTCACACGGTTGTGGTGGTTTTCGTCCTTCAGATCTGAGGCTACACTGCTGATAAAAGTCTCTTACCTTCGTTCCATTGTTGTACATGGCCAGCATGCAGAGCATATGCAGGGTGTGCCCACATTTGATGAATTTTCCCACAGTGTCTGGCTGGATGCTCTGGCCTCCCTCCTCTGTGGATGGGGTCTCGTAGCCAGATGGGTTGGACAGTTGGTCCATGCAGATAATACAGTCCTGAAGGTACATGAGATATCTATGCTCAGAGCAAAATTACACAACACAAACTCACTTCACAGAAACTTATTTACCATTCGGCTCAACAATCACTATCGAACAAGACAGCTGAGATAAAACAATTTTTGTGCTGCATTCAGTTTTGAATTGTGGTTCTCTATTAAGTCCAAACTCAGTGTTTAGTTAAGCTTGAGCCGAGACAGCAGAAAGTCTTTTGGTCTAGGAGGACACGCAGAAACAGCTACAGGTGTCACAACACAGGATACGGTGGAGCTACAGGTGTCAGAATTAAAAATGCTAAAGTTTGATTTGGAGTAACCAAATTGGGAACATTAGAGAGACAGCTCAGGTTGAGCTTTGGAAAAAAAGTTAGAGAGACATGATTGAGATTGTTTGGACATGTGCACAGAGGAGGGATGGTGCGTATACTGGGCAAAGGATGGGAAGAAAAGAGGACAACCACAGATTTCTGGAGTGACAGAGGAGGATGCTGTGGTGTGATGATCCGCTGTAGCAGCCGCTAAAGGGAGGAGCGCTAAGGAGAAAACAAAGTCTGGGAATAATTCCCAACCAGATTATCTCTTATACTCTTCAAGTTAAAGACAATTTGCGTGGACATGTTATCAGACGTGGGGCTTGAACCAATGTAGAAGTGGTAAAGGGTTATTTACTCGAATTACATTTAAAGATGATGGAAATCCAGTAACAAAAAGACTGACGTTGAGTGTTTAACGGCTAATTGTGTAAAATATTTTTGACCTCAATACTGACCAAAAGAATCATTAATCCGATTCATGCAAGAATTGTTCATCAAAACAATAAATGAACTTTTCTTTCATTTCTAACAGATCTGGGAGTAGACGGGGGAAACACGGAAACATTTACCTCGTCTTGTACTCCAGCCACCACCTCCATGTAGCGCTGAATCACCTCCTCGGGTCTCTGAGTTGATGCTGAAAGAGGAACAAAAGGAGAAAATGCAAAGTCAATGAGCGATTGAGTCAAAACAGGCCAGTCCACAAGCATACAAGAAGCAGCAAGAAGAGAGATTCTGATGAGATGAAATGAAATGGTTTGTGTCACAATCTCAAAATACAATTTCAGTCAGACATTTCCCATGTTTAACTCCAGCTACCATTAAATTGTGTCCAATTTTGACCAACATCCTCCAATCAAGAACCAGCCGATGTAAATATGTGATGCAGAGGGAAGACGTGAATGCTTAGCAGAACAACGAGCATTAAATGTTGATTGGCAACATGAGACATTGAAACAGACACTGTCTGCATTTTTCTAACATATTCTCTCAAATGCACAAGCGTGAGTGTCAAGTCTGTTTAGGAAAGAAAACTCTGCGAGCTAACTAAACGCTCATCCTCATCGTTTTACGTTTATTGAGTAAGACAGCTCCATTTAAATACAGATTTTTAAAGATCGAATAATTCTTCCCAGCTGAGAAACACAAAAAACATTAACTTCACTGACCCGTTTCCAGACTCACTGTGCTTCTAATCGCTGACACGTGACCTGTTTATTTTAACAAGCGGCTGTGACAACATAGAGAAACAAAGAACGGCAGCAATAATGTGAAAGTGACAGGTAACATATTAGCCGAGTGACACCAAACTACAGAAAATGAGCAAAGCCCATTTAACACACACCGAATCAACCTCCAGCAGCTTTTTCTTTCAAATGTCGTTTTGCATGAGAAGCTGGAACGGTACCAACATTTTGTCCTGATGTCATAAGCACCTAAACACCCCTAAACGACGACCTGCTGCTGTAATAAATATGTTACAAATGAAAACAAACGCCACCATAAGCCGAGAGAGTGGCTCCACTCTGAGCTGCTTGGCAAGATATTCCTCTTATCTGCACTTACTGCCCCCCACAGACTATTTACTCAGGTTTTTCTTCCTGTAGTTTATCACCCATATCTATACACTTGTATTTAGAATTGAAACATTCTGCCAGAGAGCATCTTTTTGCCGCATTTAGCCAACTTAAGGCAGACTTAAGAAGGAAGTTAAAGCTAATGAGGTGCAGGAGTTGAAGAGCCTGAATGACACTGGAGGGGGAAACAGCAGAAAAGCCTGTGATAGTTGAATCAAAGCCAACACAGATAGTCAGTACACTTGCGTGAAAGTGAGTCAATGCAGGATTTAATGTTCCTCAAGCGTGTGGTGCTTGAGGATGAAAAGCAGATCACAGGACGACGATGATGTTGATGAGAGGAAAAAAAAAAAGAAAAAAAGGTAGATTTGAGGACTGATGGTGTGGTAGCTACCTCTCCTGTGCTGCCTCTTTGCTCTCCTAACTGAACTGCTGGTGCTGGTGCTGCTGCTGCTGTGGGGCTTGATGGGCCTGCTGGCTGGGGGAAGGAGAGGAGGAGGAGGAGGAAGAGAGAAAGGAGCAGGCTGCTGATGCTGTGGCGGCGGATGCTGCTGCTGCTGCTGAGGGAGAGGGGCAGAGGTGAAGTGCACGCCGAGTCCCACTGCTGACATCAAAATGGAGGCCATGCCTGGAAGTGGAGGGGGGTAGGGTGGGGGTTGGTTTAGGTTGAGGCGGGATGGGACAAGGCAGAGTGGGGCAGGTGAGCAAGGCAGGAGGCAAGTGGAGATATGCAGGAGGCAGAAGGGAACAAATCAAGAGGTAGCAGCAGCTGACGCGCCCACATCGAGCCTTCTCCATACACACTTACAAAAAACATCACACTCAGACGGCAGAGATTTTCAAATTAAACCCATACTGTTCATGTTCAACAAATTAATCTGGTTTACTGTGGCTGTCCCTCGTCTTAAATCCACTGTGCTGATTGCGAACACGGCTAATGTTGCTGCAGTGGTGACATAAATCTCATCAGCTAAGGGCAAAACACAGGGCGTCCTGGTGCTAGCAAAAGATTCACTGGGAATCGACTGTGCCCACAAGCTCCAAGTCTGACCAGTCGGGCCACAGGGAATGATTTACAAGAGCGCAATAACCCTCTGCAATGTGGAGTAAAAGCTTCAATTTTACGATTAAGTGCGGTACCGTTTAAGGACAGGTAAAAATAGAACTTCCATTCTCTTACAAATGAAGAAGTCAAACTCAAAAGAAACAAAAGTAAAACACTCGGTTGAGTGCAGTCAACCGTTTTGGCAGGTACAGCCTGACTTGGGCTAACTATTAGCAAAACATGGGCCTCCAGTTGTGCTACAAAACTGCTGCTGCTCAGGAGTTTTCTGGTCACTGAGTCTCTTTATTCTGATACTGATTAACAAGAATATTTAACACAGTTCAACTAAGACCTGAAGATGTTGGTTGCTGAGGACACGATGAAGGCTACTGCACGCTCATGCATTTGCACACCCTGCTTTAGCCACTTTACTCTAAATGAGACCAAAACACAAAAAATCAACATCATGACCCAACTAGACTTCAAACTAGTGACTGAGATTACAAACTCATCACAAAAGTGTTTAGTAAGGTCACAGATCCAGTGAGTGGTGGGTTAGTTTTACCATAGACATCTATAGACTACAGTTGTTTTTCCAAACAGAAGAGTCGCCCCCTCCTGTTCACTAGAACGAACAGATGTTAACTTAACTTTGGGCATCTTTTAAATGCAGCCTACAGCTCTGCTCAAAATTCCATATTTTATAAATGTATTTACATTTTTTTTTTTTTAATTGGCCAGTTTTTCCTTCAAGGTTGTCTCTTTGGGCACCTCTGAATCACTTCCAGCCCACTGGAAGTCCTGTTTTTACCACTTTTAATGGGCGTATATGCAATTTCACCACGCAAGTCAAACTTATCTCTGCTCAGTAGCATCCTTGGTGATCAGAGCTGCATCTCCAAGATTGACTGTCAATGCAGATAGAGGCTGGCATGATTTTTGAGGAATATGGATTGTCACCAAGTCATTAAAGACAAAAAAAATCAAATCGTTTATGGATGGTAGGATGACTGCTGTGAAATAACAAAAATGGAAGACGACACCAAGCATCAGACTGATAAAACATGAGGTAATGAGATTAGATGCCACTGAAGATGATTACAGCCGCCAACAAGTCTTAAACATTACTCCACTACATAATTAAAAGAAAAGAAACTTGCCACTGGTAAAGCTAGCATGTCACAACTCATAATTAAGCGTTCATCTTTGAAGAACAGTTCACTGGTTCCCCGTGAAAATCCAGTAGTATTGTTTTTATATTCTGGCTGTACTTTAATATCCCGAGAAATCTGAAGGACAAAATTAACTGCAAACTATCCAAACTGTAGCCCCTAGATGCTAACACCTGACCCACAGAAAACCGGATCTTTCACTCCCACAAAAAAAAAAGGTTATTTGAAATCCAAAGGTTCCAAAATCAGGTGTGCAGGAAGAGGTGCAGCGCTGCTCCAGGAGACAATCTTGAAGCAGAGACTGATGCCTTTACAGCTTGTTCAATCTTCTAGCTCCCCTGTTTTCCAGTATGAAAATGGCAGGCTAGTGAAAACCAAAGCAACGTTCATGCAAACAGTTGCATGTGTTGGTCATTTGATGTAAAGATAATTTAATTTACTTTAAGCGTGTGTCTGCACCAGTCTGTAACAAAGCTAACGTGGGAATGAGTTCGAGTCAATCTCAAACCAGGAAATTAATACATTTGTTTATTTTATATTCTTGACAAAACTGTACAAACTACAGTTCTTATTCCTATGAATATTCATTCCTGAACAAAGACCATTAAAGCTGTACATTTGGAGGAGAAACTGTAAGAGTGACCCTCCATTTGAAACTATTTCCTCGGGTCTCAGTTCAGCATTTTCACTAATGAGGTTCTGGTCCACTTGCTTCTTCCGGGCTGATTGTATTGATTCGGTTTGTCATAGCACACAACCTGACTCATAATTTTTAGGAGTGAGCAGCAGAGAACAAAATAATGCATTGCTTTTCATTTCTGCCATTTTATGACAATTACAACCTGCTGATGTACTACATCAAACTGCACTCAGATTTTACCACCTCAGGAAAATCAATGTGCTAAAAATATGTGACAATGAGTCATTCATAAGTGGGAAATAAGGTGTGAAACACTATGCTCAAAGTTTTATTTATAACATATTTAATAATGAGAAAAAAAGAGAGCACACCACCTGGATTAGACAGGACTTCACAAGTGTTAATAAGCCTTTGGCTGCAAACAGTCTTTCGATACCTTCCAATTACATCAAACAAATATGATGGTGTCACCACTTCTTATGCTTATCTGCTTGTTATGCTGGAACCAAAGGCACCAACCACAAACACAGCTACTCAAATCAGCCGAGGTGAGTCCAAGGTGGCAGCTAGCGGCTGTTGGCATGACAGTGTGGCTGTGACCCTTAATTAAAAACAGGTGATTGAGAAAGAAAAGGCTATCCTTTACAGTTGTTATAAAGAATGAAATCAGAGACAGAGACCAAAGTAGCTCATTATAACTGGGCTATAAATCATTGGAAGTCTATGGAGGTTGACTCGGTTTTGTAGAGCCCCAAGTAGCCATTAGTAAATAGTCAGAGTAAATTATTACACATAACAAATGTTAGGAATATCTGTTTATGTTTAATGTGCCTGGGGGAAAAAAGGCAGATATATCAGATTCTTAAATCAAGAAATATCGGCATTGCTTTTGGTCTCAAACATCCCTTATCAGTTGGACTGTCGTACAGTTAAATCGAGTTAGTATTCTGGAGTCAATCAAATTTTCACTTTAGGATTTTTGTAGTCTGAAAATGTATGGTCATAACAATATTACTCCACCATCTATATAAAATGTGGCAAAGACCAGCAGTCAAATTTAGAAATTGCTTTGAAATACTGGCCTTTTAATTAAGCTAAGACATGAAGCATGCAGATATGTTGTCAAACATAGCAGGATTCTGCATTTTCATTTTTAGGAAAATACTACAGAAATTATGAAAAAAATAATAATTATACGTGGTGATCCTGAGATTGCTTGAAACATTAAGTCAGAGATTCACCACATTTCTTCTTTCAGCTGCTCCCTCCATCCCACCCCATCCCTAGTATCCTCCTCTGTCACACTGACCTTTCGCATGTCTGCCTTCACTACAAGCTTACCTCAAATGAAACACATTGGGCCTTGTCAAAGTCAAGCAGGGTCTCTACACATGCAAGCAGAAGAGTGTGTGTTGCCTTAGTTAACAGACGTTTTTCTGTCCTTTCTGGCCATTTTAAAATGAATTTTTAAGCTTGAATAGTAGTGTGTTCTTATCACGGTGCTGGCGATTTTCCTTTTGGCAGAAATCCAAAACCTCTTTGCTGTGCACCAAAGTTGTATGTGCAAGAAAAACCCTGCAATTGCGCATCCAACTATTATGTTGTTAGAGACTTAAGAGATCAATCAAAAACCAGAGCTGGGTGGGGTTGTGGGGGTCCACAGCTGTCTTATAGGATCAAGTCTGAATGCTGAAGTTAATCATGCTTTTGCATGGAGAGCCAAATGTTCTGCACAGCATGAGGAAACTTGTGTGAGCTCACACTCACACACAAAATAGGGCTGTTTCAGAAGCTGTTTTTAGGTACACTGCTATGACAAATGGGATGGTATCAGTTAAGCCTCTCTCTGATGTTTGCTTAACATTTAGGGTGCGCACATTTTTATTTTTACCTCCCTCCTTCAGGCTTTTCCTGGCACATTTTTCCTAAACAGACGGACACTCACAGGGAAAACAAATGCAGTGGAGTGGCATCTAAAATACTAACAGTCTACTGAATAAAACCTGAAACTGACTGAGAGGTGTACTGAAGGATAGACAGAGCAGGGGTTACGCTGAGGATGGATGGTCAGTGACCCATTTACCTGCTAGGGCAGAGCTCACGCTGGTGGATCCATTCAGCTGCACAGAGATGGAAGGAACACTGGAGGGCAGGAAACAGAGACGGTGACATTCAGTCAACATAAAAATAAAGCAACAATGAACCAGACAGGAAGAACAAAACAAGAACTAAGAACCTTTTTAGTTTTCAATGCAATCAGAGAAAAGGAAAAGCTTTGGCACTAGATCCAGAAGCAAGAAAATTAGACCTGTCAGGGAGTAACTGCATAAGGCTTATTTACCTTTACTGACTGTCTCCAGCTCAGTGAATGACTAATTATCCATGTCTAAGACTGATTAACAACAACTCAGCAGTGACTGCATGTGCACAGAGCAACCAGGGAGCGTGACTCTGCAGTCAATACACAGATGGATATGTGCCCAATGAATGTGTTTACTTTGCAACAGGAGAAAAAGAAGCAGCTGTCAGTCCTCGAGTATGATGGAGCGCTAAACTAAATCCAGTTAAAGGGCTGCAAAAAGGCAACACTGACTCAGTGCTGAGGTGGTACTGGTCCATTTCTGTAGCCAAAGAGCTCTGTGCACTACAGTCTGAACAACATATTGCTTGAATGAATATGGGCTATGACAGCATGTCCGCAACTGTAAAAATAAAGATAGTAATACAATTGTTCATTAAGTTAAACATAAGAGTACAGTGACTGACCTTAAACTTATAAATACAATTCAAATGAAAAACAAAATAAAGGAATTGAAATAGAGGTGAGGATGATGGTGGTTCCAGACTAACGGATGTTTTTGACCATGCAGTTCATGTTACAAGGGCACCCGCCAGGAAATTTGCTGGCACAGATGGGGCGAAGCGAGCCCCAGGCGGCACAGTGACCCAGGAGAGCCACACAGTGAGCAACAGAGAGCTGAAGCCGGCTGCCAAAGAGGGAGAACACCACAGGCAGCCGTGCCCCAAAAGGGTGGAGTTACTCAATGGACAGGAAGCTTGCAACATTTTTTTCAGTCATAAAAAACTTGGCAATTAAAGTACTTGAAAAGGAGTATTATGATGTACTATTACACAATAATAATTATTTTTTCCATGCATGGGTGCGCCTCCTTTAGCATCCACACCCAGGAGTTAAAAAAATTTAATTAAATACATGGCAACAATTTCTCTTTTTAAAGCATGTAAACATTCACCGCAAAGATTTAGACAATTCTTTTGTCTACTGAGCAACCATGTTTTTAATACACTAGTTTTAATTTCTAGTGGCTAAAACTCAGCGTGCAAAAAACATTAAAGCCCAGAGAAGCTGCAAGTAAGCTTTCTCTGCTAGCTGGAACAAAAGGAAGGGAGGTCAGTGATGACACAGACAAGAGTCACAGGAAGTGAGCCAAAGCAAACATACCAATGAAGTACTGGAGCTACAGATCTGTTTTTTTTTCTGCCTTTCCTGTTTTACAAGAAAGGTCAACACTGACAGAGGCAGGAAAGACAAAGAGGAAGAGGAGGAAAGCAGACAGAGGACCTTGTAACATGAACCCTGCACATCTATCCAAATCACACAATCTAGGATAGGTATCAGATACCAACCTTAACCCATTGGCACTGGTAGAGTTGGTCAGAGGTGCAGAAAGTTGACTGCCAGATGTCGGTGGAGCCCAGGG
The DNA here is from genome assembly GCF_057382185.1 of Mchenga conophoros. Classification (NCBI taxonomy): domain Eukaryota; kingdom Metazoa; phylum Chordata; class Actinopteri; order Cichliformes; family Cichlidae; genus Mchenga; species Mchenga conophoros. Next base: position 31,437,060 of record NC_140535.1, on the reverse strand, counting down.
GCTGCCCCAGGACATGCCACCAACTGAGAGAGGTCTCCTGGGGTACGGGGAGTAGACAGAAGTAGGATGAGCCGCCACAGCCCTTCCTGTGCCTTGAAGACTAGGCCGGTTCAGACTCCCTGACGAGAAGGAATGTCGCGAACGGCTCGGCATGGGTCCGGTGCTGCTGTGGCTTAAACACTGCTGGCAGGAGCAGGCGGGGCCCGAGGGGATAGCTGGGGGTCCGGAAGAAGCCAGCGGGTAGGGGAGGTTGCATTGGCGTCGCACCTGGCGTCTGAAACCCGTCGATTTGTTAACCTGCGCCAGAGATGTGAGATCCACTATATAATTGTATCCATGGGGGCCCAGATCTGCTGTGCCTTGGCGAGCCTGATAGCTGTGCTCCAAAAGGATAGAGGTTCGCGTCTCATATGGGGTCCATCCTCCTTCATCGTTGGCCCATTCCCAGTAAACACCACTACCAAGGCCGGAGGACTGGGCAAACAGAGACCGGCGTACTGACCGGGTCTTACCTGAAAAGAAAAGAGGCACATTGATTTTTAGTGAATAAACGGAATTAAAACTGCAACGTTGTGTGTGTGTGTTATGTTTTTAAGACATAAACGAAAAGCCCCTTGTTCATTCACTTGTATGCCAGAACTAATGACACATTACATACATGGCTATGACTTAATTTTAAACACACATACAGACACACAAAATTATGACAGTTTAAGACACACCAAGCATCTTTAGATGTTAATCTCACAATGTTGTGACGTATTTCATGATTTGTAGCTAGGTTCACGTAAAAATGTCGCTAAAGAACTGTAACTTTATGGATACTTCTCAGCTTATATGAATCATAACAACAGCGCCCTGCAAGCTAATGCTAGCCGGCTAACGTTACAGCCAACCGGGCCTGTGAGGTTTGAGGCAAAACTGTTAACGAGGAATAAACGTTAAGGTCATGCCATGACGTGTTAGATATGTTTACCTGTGTCCTGTCGAAACTGCTTCAAGCTTGGTATGTCAATGAGGTAAGGCGACAGGCTGGGGTCTGATTGTCCGAGACAGATGCTCGTAGAGCCGGGTGCTCCTCCTCTGTGGCCCCGCGGTGACAGACAACGCTCGATGTAGGCGCTCACCTGGCCGCTGTAAGGCCGCCAGTAACCCTGGTCATCCTGCCATTCCCACACCGCTATCATGGGCTGAGACTGCCCGACAGATCCAGAGGGTGTAGCTGACACAGGAGGCCCGTTTCTAGACCCGTTTACCCTGGCACAGGACCCAGACACAATTGCCATTTTCGCCAAAACTAGCCCGAAGCTAACAACAACTCGTTCTGGTTAGCTAGTCAACCGTTTGTGGCTGCGACGAAGACAAAGTGTGCTAGCTGGGCTAGCTTGGCTCGTTAAAAAATTCCATTGTGAATGTGTTAACGCGCCTTTGAGGAAGCTATGAGGTAGGTATCAGTTGGTAAACACTCCAGATAAACACATAAGTACATGTTTGCGAAGCTAATGCATTCACACGGTTTAGCAGTACATGGTTAACGTTAGCTTTGTTGCGGCGTTGCCAGGAATCCGTCCTTCTTCTGCCGCTGCGTTCAGGGACCGTCGGTAATATCACAACTCAGCTCGTCTCAATCTGAAACAGAAAACGTACAGAAACCGTAGGTTTCCCTTTCTGAAAGCTATATTTATTTTAGACCACAGTGACACAGACTATGACTGTATTTAATATCCTTTTTTGTTGTGATTTTTTGTTTTGATTAATTCTTTCGGTTAAGTATTAGATTCATTTTTTTATTTATAATGTAAAGGGTGGAATATGTCAGCGGCAAGATTTAGGGCAAAAATACAATACAGCGATAGAAATACTTGACACAGAGACAAGCGGACATTCCAGTATCAATAGACACAGGCACCAATGCCCCATCACAAAATTTATATTTTATACTAAGAATTTAGTAAGTAAGTAATTATTGCTTCACTTAATTTTTTTTTCTAAAGTCTAGGCTTTTATTTTAACTCAACTTTTTCCCCCTCTCACACCTAATTTCAGTTTTTAATTTGGTTTAACTATAATAACCGTATTATAATAATATCCACTATTTGTAACAAGGGGCCCATATGTGTGTAAGTGAAATCTCATCAAATACATCTAATGTCTTTTTGTGAAATGAAATTGTGATTAAAATGTTTCCGGGTGAAATCTGGAGCCGCAAAGATCTGGGATTTTTTTATTTTATTTTTTTTATCTCAGCCGATAACACGCAGACAGTCTTCATTCCTTGGCTCAAGTGGTGGTGCAAAGTGATGATTTATTTAAGGCATTGCGGGAGTGGGGGTTGGTAGTTCTTAAGGTGGAGCACCATTTCTCATGTCAGATGATTAAAACAAAAGCTTTTTGTGCACACCTCACCTCTAAAAATTTCACTTACAAGGTGCGCATGAAGGTTGCATTCTTCTTCTTTCACACTATCCCCCTCTTCTTTCCCTGCTTCTGTATTCAAAGGAGATTAGAACCCCCTCAGTAGTATTTCTGCCCTCAACTGGAGATAAATGGGTATGACACAAATAAATGCATATGAAAATCTACCAAACGACCTTCTAAAACCTCAGGCTGGTTGCTTGAGTAATGACTAATTATTAACCAGACACCACTAAACTGAATGCTGCCCAAAATTCCAGTGCTAGCACAGGTATAAGACTAAAGATGGCGATAAATGGCTTTGTGATCCATCTGCCACCCAAACTAGATTATTACTGGATCTAGTTTGTAAGTATGGTGTTCATTAAATTCTGCTACGTGATAATAGAACTAGACAGTTCTGACACCAGTGTGAACATTGATTAAAGTAGTGGCCAAATGGGATTTGAGCTTTCCCCTTAGCCCACAAAGTGACATATAATCAATAGCCAAGCCCATGCCAAGTAGTTTCAAAGTGACAAATGTAATAATAATAACTAATAAAGACGAGGATCTGATGTTTCAATATAAAAATAAAACCATTCATCTATGGTTTTTCTAATGTAACTAGAACACATTGTCTCCACAAGCACACACAAAAAAATGACAGTAAAAAATGATGCAAGCAGCCATTATTTGGTTTGAAGACAGAGTCAAATGATTTAGCAGTGAGAACATTGCTTTGAGTCATCTTTTCCTGAGGTCTGCTCTTAAAGTCCTGCAGTTTAAATGTTTTCAGATTTATCAGTGTTAAATTAATTTATGGCATCTGATGTTCTTGTTATTTTTCGTCTTTGTCTTGCGTGCAACAAGAACGCAGAAACACTGTAAAACACTGGAACATTTGCAGTCCCTATGCCCGCATGACATAGAAACTTTTTTTAATAAATCTATCTGTGCACACAGTTTTGGTTTTATTAGCTGAAGTTGTGAAATATGCATTTGAGATTTTTTGCCTTCTTCCTCAGTACAATGAAGGTAACTGGAACTTTGTTTGTGGTTCCTGCAGCAATAAGAAATGACATTTAAAAATTTAACAGGAACAGAAGCAGTGTCCCTGCAATAATCCACAGGCATCACTATGATTAGGTTTCTAGGGGCGGTTTTCTCTCTTTCTCAGCCCACTTAAACAATCCTGGTTGGAGCTGAAGGTCACACGCTTCTTAAAACTGAGAAAATAGAGTTGAACGAGAGCCACGGACCAGTGATTCTGTAAATAAGCAAAATAAATTTTAAAAAAGCATGCTTAGGCACAGTGACTAGTTTGTGCCCACCTTTCAGGCCTGTGACAGCAGGGGTGGGCTTCAGCATGCCTGTGACCCTCAGCTGGATGAGAAGTTAAGAAAATGGAATAATGGAGCAAAGGAGCTTAAAGCTCCAGCAATACTTTTAGAATACAGAACAATTTCATTCTTTGACAGACGTGTCTTGACTTGGGGCCTTCACCACGGTCATCACAACACAAATTACAGACAACATTTTAAGGAGAGTCGAAAGGATGAGCAAAGCTGCCTGCATGTCTGCTGTTTCCTGTGATACAGGATCAGAGTCTTGCACTTAAAAAACATTTTTTAATCATTAAAAAATACAATTAAAAATGATTTTGTCACAACTAGCAGATGAACCTGCTATCAACATGCAGGTAAAAAGACCACCTTTCAAATGCTACTTTTCAAATTATTATTATTAGTTTTTTGAGTTTTCTCCAGTGAATGATCAGAAAACAGATTAAACATTCACAAACATTAAATTAGTTTTGCTATTGAACTATGATATATCTCGTGATGCTCAGAAATTATTATTGAGGTCTGCGTGACCACAAACCACACATGGTGTTAATACACCAATCTGCATTTAATTATGAGTTATTATTAATCTCAGGCTCTCTTCCACAGCATGTCTTTTTTCCTGTCTTCCTCCCCTCAGCCCCAACCAGTCACTGCAGATGGCCGCCCCTCCCTGAACCTGGTTCTGCAGGAGGTTTCTTCTTTGTTAAAAGGGAGTTTTACCTTCCCGCCGTTGCCAAAGTGCTTGCTCACAGGGAGTCAACTGATTGTTGGGGATTCTCTGTAATATTTCAGGGTCTCCACTGTATAATATTAAGCACCTTGAGGTGACTATTGTTGTGATTTGGCACTATATAAATAAAATTTAACTGAATTGGAATTACTGTTAACCATGTCATGTAGGATGCCTGTCAGTGTAAGAACAAGTGAATTAGGCCCCAATCAGACAGGCCTAGATACCTGTCTGCAATTGTCTGGCAACCACTCGTTGCTAGGGAAGTTGCACCTTTTGAGACATGTTGGCTGCACCTTGAGGCACAGACTTTCAGCTAGCAACAAAAGATTTTTGATGCAGCACCTTCTTTGCAACCAATTTCACCCACCTCTAGTAACCTCTAGCTACTAATGCCATTCAGCAGGGATTATACATTTTCTGTAGCAAACAGTAGTTGCATAAGGTATAGCAGACAAAATTTTTAAAAAATGTGCTAAACAAAAACTAGATTCTTGCTTTAGATCGTGACATTTAGATCGTGAAATGCAATGTAAGCATTTCCAGTACTTACAAGATAATGAGGACACAATGCTGGAAAAATTAATGCAAAATAATGCAGTTGAAAAGCACAGCATTTAGATCCATCGCTCTGTAGTCTACTTTGACAACATGCAATTTGGAAATGCCATTTATGGCTGCTTTGGTGCCATTCTGTATGCAAACTTGCTTATAGCATTTACAGCGTTGGTGTGAGCATTTATTACATTAAACATATACATAAACGTTATTAAATAATGGCTGATGTACATTTGATATTAATAACGGATCTTAGACGCTTGATTTTTACTCAGCCACTGTGAAATAGTCACCTGCACTTATCATTGTTAATAAATCATGGATTTCATAATTCATCAAGTCTGCAGTTGTAAATGCTAATAAGCAGCTTATAAATGGATTTTGGTCCAGATGTCTTGCAGACCTTTACAAGAAGATAAGTGATCAAATAGTGAGTTGTAAGGGAGAATTAAATAGCAGAGGGCTGTGATCCATGAAGGATTTGATCACAAACTTGCAAGCTTAAACTGATCTGTTGGGTATGGGAAATGTTGTATTAGCTATTTCTACATCTTTAAATACAGTTTAAAAATCCTGTGAACAGATACAACTATGCACACTTTCTACATGGTATTTGTTGTGGTAGTATCTATGCTGCCTCATTTGATATACAAACAAACCCAGTTTTGAGAAAACTGGGACACTGTGTGGAAAAAAAATTAAATATGATGCAATAAATGAATAAACAAATGCAATTGGTTGAATATCTGATTAACTCACACTTTATTCACAATGGAACAAAAAAACCCACAGAAATCAAATGTTAAACTGAGAAAGTGTGACATTTTAGGAAAAGTATTAGCTCGTTTTGGATTTGATGCCAGCAACATGTTTCAAAAAAGTTGGCACAACAAAAGGTTGGAAAAGTGAGGGTTGGTTAGAAGAACATCTTAAGAGGCAGAGGTTCACCAATCTGCAATAAACCGATGTATAAATTGTTGAGCAGTGTCAGAATAATCTTACTCTGTATAAAATGTTACATACATAACCCTTAAAAGTGCAAAATATAATATAAAATAGATACATATATACAGACTACAGAATCATTGGTATCTTGTGATATTGTGGCTTCACTTGTTTTCGTCCTCTAAGTTTCACCTTCTTATGTTACAGTGTGCAACTTTCTAAAAGTTTACCATTTTATTTTCCATTATTGTATTTTTTGTACTGTAAGGCGCACTTAAAATCTTTTAACTTCTCAAAAATCAACAGTGTGCCTTATGTATGAATTCTGCTTGTGCTTACTGACCTCAAACTGACTTTGTGGTACACAGCGCTCAAAAATCAAAACGACTTCAGTGAGCTTGATGGATTTTCGGAGCATTACGGCTACCGTAGTCAGGAGCCCCGCAGTGTAATCTGGGTCCAAGACTCCATCTGCTTCAGGTCTCGAAGTCAAACGAACACTGCGGCATCACTGAGAGTTAAAAACTTTCTAAATTCTTTCATCTTTAATAAAATGATCAGCGTTTATGCTTTACCAGGTGTAACAATTAAGTTTAACATCCAGGCATCCATGAAAACAGAATTAGTTAAATCTAAGGAAATTAGAAGTTAGCAGGAAGTTAGCTCGCTGGCTTCCACCTAAACAAGATATAGCATGTTCTGAAAAAATTTAAACATACAGCTTTGGAATCACTTTCGACGTAAATGAAGACAGAAAACTAAACAGCGGTGATGTTTGTAGGGTTACTGAAGTTGGGCTAGCTGGTATATAATGATGTGCTACGTGATCACTAGCGACACAGCTATGTTAGCATAACATAAACAGTGAAGCTGGAGGATGAATGCTAACTTTTTTCCCACTTGATAAAAGTTAACATGAGGGTTGCGATGGCCGCTAACTTTCTGCTTCTAAATTCAGATAAAACTGAGGTTATTGTTCTCCGCCCTAAAAATCTTAGAAATATGGTATCTAACAAGATTCTAACAAGAGGTTTGTGCATTTATATTAACAATGCTTGGTGCATGAACTCCACTACTACTGAGAGTCACTGCTCACCTAATGCAGAGTTTTTAATGGACAAATACAGACCTTATTATCTCCCCAGAGAACTCACTTCTATCATACTCACTGCCGTGTAAATACCCCCCCCGACGCTAATGCTAGGTTGGCCATGAAAGAACTTTCTGCAGCCATTAACAAACACCAGAATAAACACCCCGAGGCTGCTTTCATTGTTGCTGGCGACTTCAACCACACCAACTTAAAGACAGTCCTCCCCAGATTCCACCAACATGTCTCCTGCCACACCAGAGGAGACAAGACTTTAGACCATGTGTATTCCAACCTGGCTGGAGCCTACAAAGCCACACCCCTCCCCCACATTGGACAATCGGACCATCTCTCCCTGTTCCTCACACCACGGTATTCACCACTCATCCAACGTGTGAAACCTACTGCGAGGACAATTAAAGTGCGGCCAGAGGGGACAGACGCAGTGCTCCAGGACAGATTTAAAAACACAGACTGGAATATGTTCACCCACACAGACCTGGACCAGTACGCCTCATCTGTACTGGATTACATCTCCGAAACCACAGACAGTGTCACCACCCAGAAACGGATCACCATGTACCCCAACCAGAAGCCTTGGATGAACCGGGATGTTCGTCTCCTCCTGAAGGCCCACAACACTGCCTTTAGGTCTGGAGATGCACACGCCTACAGCACAGCCAGGGCTAATCTAAAGAAGGGCATCAAAAAAGCCAAACACCATTACAAAAAGAAGGTAGAAGAACACTTCTCCAACTCCAACCCCCGACGCGTGTGGCAAGGACTCCAGACCATTACAGACTACAGGACCACCAAACCCTCCCCCGCATCCTCTGATGTCTCCTTCCTCAACGAGCTCAACAACTTTTATGCTCGTTTTGAGCGAGGGAACCCCACAACCACAACCAAAGCAGACATGACGCCAGACCACCAACCTCTGACTCTCTCCCCCACCGATGTAGGAGCGGTTCTGAGCAGGATCAATGTCCACAAGGCTGCAGGTCCTGATGCCATCCCCGGGCGTGTTCTCAGAGCGTGTTCTGGGGAGCTTGCAGGAGTGCTCACAGACATATTCAATCTGTCCTTGGCCCACGCTGTGGTACCGGCCTGCTTCAAATCCACCTCCATCGTCCCGATACCCAAAAACTCCAACCCATCTTGCCTCAATGACTACCGCCCAGTAGCACTCACCCCCATCATCACTAAGTGCTTAGAGCAGCTGGTCCTAGCACACTTCAAATCCTGTTTCCCCCCCACCCTGGACCCCCACCAATTCGCATACCGTCAGAACAGGAGCACAGAGGATGCAGTCTCCATCGCACTGCACTCTGTCCTCTCACACCTGGACAACAACAACACCTACGCCAGAATGCTGTTTATAGACTTCAGTTCAGCATTCAATACAATCCACCCCTCACAACTCATCAGGAAACTGACAGACCTGGGCATCAGTTCCCTCATCTGCAAATGGTTACTGGACTTCCTGACCAACCGCCCCCAACATGTCCGGCTGGATAACCGCTGCTCATCTACAATCACGATGAACACCGGTGTACCACAAGGCTGTGTGATGAGCCCTTTCCTCTACTCCCTCTTCACCCACGACTGCAGACCTGCTGATGGTTCCAACACCATCATTAAGTTTGCAGATGACACCACGGTGATTGGCCTCATCAGTGACAACGATGAGGCCGCCTACAGGGAGGAGGTGGATCGTCTGGCTGAGTGGTGCGACAGAAACAACCTGCTGCTTAACACCGAGAAGACCAAGGAGCTCATCATGGACTACAGGAGGAATGCTGACCCACATCCACCCATCCACATTAAGGGGACGGCTGTGGAGCGTGTGAGCAGCTTCAAGTTCCTGGGAGTCCACATCTCCGAGGATCTCACCTGGACGACCAACTGCTCCAAGCTGGTCAAGAAGGCTCATCAGCGCCTCTTCTTCTTGAGGACTCTGAGGAAGAACCACCTGTCCTCAGACATCCTGGTGAACTTCTATCGTTGCACCATCGAGAGCATCCTGACCAACTGTATAACAGTCTGGTACGGGAACTGCTCTGCCTCGGACCGGAAGGCGTTGCAGAGGGTCGTGAAAACTGCCCAGCGCATCGCCGGAGCACCACTTCCTGCCATAAAAGACATCTACAGGAAGCGGTGTCTGAAAAGGGCTGGGAAAATCATCAAAGACCCCAGTCACCCGTCACATGGACTCTTCACCCTCCTGCCCTCTGGGAGGCGCCACAGGAGCCTCCGGACTAAGACCACCAGGTACCGGAACAGCTTCTTCCCCACAGCTGTCAGACTCCTGAACTCTGCCTCCTGACATCTGACCCACGTTAAACTCATGGACTGAACATACACACCCCCACAATGGACAACTGTACCCTCAAACACACAATAATAACATGGACTGAACCACCACTCACAACCACTAGCACTTTATATAGCCTCTGTAGAAACTATCTACACCCTCACTTATCTTAACTGCACTACTGTATAGCTCTGTGTAAATAATCATTCTGTACATTCGATAATCTCTAATCCTACAACTGTTTACAACTTGCATAGTTCCCATTTCTGTATAGCTGTATATCTCAGATTTCTGTAAAGTTATTTATTTCATATTCTGCATAGTTTTTCATATTTATATCCTGTTCATATCCTGTACATAGCTTGTACTCACTGCAGCCTGTACATACTTATAGTTATAGAATATTCACAACATACTTCATACCGTGTACATTATAACATACCATAATAGACCCATTTCTGTAATATACTTACATATCTATACTATTGCTAATATATATTGTAATATATCTATATCACTAAAGCACTTCTGGATGGATGCAAACTGCATTTCGTTGCCCTGTACCTGTGCATGTGCAATGACAATAAAGTTGAATTCTAATTCTAATTCTAATTGTTACTCTGGATGGCATTACCTTGGCCTCCAGTAACACTGTGAGGAACCTTGGAGTGATTTTTGATCAAGACATGTCCTTCAATGCACATATTAAACAAATATGTTGGACTGTCTTCTTCCATTTACACAACATCTCTAAAATTAGAAATATCCTGTCTCAGAATGACGCTGAAAAACTATTTCATGGATTTATTACTTCCAGGCAGGAGTACTGTAATTCATTGTTATCAGGAAGTCCTAAACCCCCCCTAAAAAGCCTTCAGTTAATCCAAAATGCTGCAGCAAGAGTACTGACAGGGACTAGAAAGAGAGCATATTTCTCCTGTATTGGCTTCCCTTCATTGGCTCCCTGTCAAATCCAGAATTGAATTCAAAATCCTGCTCCTCACATACAAGGTCTTAAATAATCAGGCCCCATCATATCTTAATGACCTTGTAGTACCATATCACCCTATTAGAGCACTTCACTCTCACACTGCAGGCCTACTTGTTGTTCCTAGAGTATTTAAAAGTAGAATGTGAGGGAGAGCCTTCAGTTTTCAGGCCCCTCTTCTGTGGAACCAGCTTCCAATTTGGATTCGGGAGACAGACACTATCTCTACTTTTAAGATTAGGCTTAAAACTTTCCTTTATGCTAAAGCATATAATTAGGGCTGGACCAGGTGACCCTGAATCCTCCCTTAGTTATGCTGCAATAGGTGTAGGCTGCTGGGGGATTCCCATGATGCATTAAGTTTTTCCTTTCCAGTCACCTTTTTCACTCACTATGAGTTAATAGACCTCTCTGCATTGAATCATATCTGTTATTAACCTCTGTCTCTCTTCCACAGCATGTCTTTATCCCGTCTTCCTTCTCTCACCCCGAGCAGTCACAGCAGATGGCCCCGCCCCTCCCTGAGCCTGGTTCTGCCAGAGGTTTCTTCCTGTTAAAAGGGAGTTTTTCCTTCCCACTGTCACCAAAGTGCTTGCTCATAGGGGTCATTTGATTGTTGGGTTTTTCTCTGTATGTATTATTGTAGGGTCTACCTTACAATATAAAGGGCCTTTAGGCGACTGCTGTTGTGATTTGGCGCTGTATAAATAAAATTGAATTGAATTGATTGTTATGGAAAAATGCAATCGCATGACAGGATGCTGTAAATGGGCCAAACTTCAGTCAGGAGAACAACTGAGATAATCCATCCACAATACGAGGTTAGTCATTAATATACTGCAACAACATGGGAATAGAGCAGCTGCAAGAGAATTCAACATTAATGAATCAATGGTACAGAAGTGGAGGACGCAAGAAGAATGAGTTGAGTAAAGTCTGACTTATCTGACTGTTTTGTTTTGCTTAATACGCCTTATAATCCGGTGCACCTTATGTATGAAAACAGACCTGTTCATCGACAGTGTGCCTTATAATCTGGTGTAAAAAATACAGTAAATCTTTGGCAGATGTCTGCCACAATGGAAAAGTCATCTTGTACTTGAGCAACTACCTTGAATGATAACAGAGGCTCACTACTCAAAAAGCAGGCTACAAAAGAAAATACTTGATCTACAGTTAAAGAAGCTGCAGTCTGTCAGATTAAAAAAAAAATCCCAGCTATTAGTCAATGTGTGAGTAAGACTCAAAGTCCTACATGCAAGTGGTGCAAAGAACATGATGCCAGTGGAAATGTGAGGAATATTTGCAAAATAATTCACGTTTAGAGCTCTGCCCATTTTAATGACTGTGCACATCTGGTAATTGTTGGATTGTCAGGTTTGTGAAGTAGAAAAAATGTGGTGACAAAGATCTTCCCCTTTGTCTAACTGGAACCTTTCACTGCTTTTACACTCTGTGAGCAATCATGTCTGAAAGATCACACGTGAGGCCGAAGACGAAGGTTTGCCACGTCATCTGGCACACTCTTAGCATTCATTTCTCCCCTCCCCCCATTTATTCTTGATTTAAAATCACAGTTTACTTAATCTTAAGCTTTCTGTTTCACTTTGACTCAAAGGTATGAACATAACACAGAACCTGAATGTCAGCTAGATACTTTTTTAATATGGATGGCTGGATCTTGACTCCCTCTCAGTATTTAAGACTCAGCTCAAAACACATCTGTTTAAACTGGCTTATTCGCTTTAATGCTGATTTTATCTGTTGTCACGCTCTGTTTTGTAATTTTAACTTATTTTATGTATTTTATGACTACTGTTCCTTTTATTAATTGTGTTTTTTGTAAGGTGACCTTGGGTTTCTGAAAGGCGCCCTCAAATAAAATGTAATATTATTATTATTATTGTTATTATCTTAGGTGGACCACCTAAATCTACCACTTGGAAGATTGATAGTTTTATCCCAAACTCCTGGACTCCACATGTCAAAGTGTTTTGGGCTATAACCACAAATTGCCCCTGACGCATCCACTGGTATGTGTGTCACAGATGAATGAAGTGCAAGAACACTATAAATAGTAGAGAAGTAGACCGTTTCCTGTGCACCTAAGAAGTTTATTTGCGTCCACAGCTATGGCCAGTCAGGAATCTACATTTGCAACCTAACATGAAAACCTTTGTACTCTGGGAGGAAGCTGGAATAGTCCAGGAGTTACCGCCTGGATTGGCCAATAAAACCGTTTTCATACATCTTTTGTAACACTGAATTCTTTCAGACATCGTCCAGCAGAGGTCCATGTGAAAATGTCCTGCTGAGTCACATGAATTACTTTAATGTAGGGGAATTGACACAAGAGGATGGAACAAGAAACACAGAGACAAACTGAACTAAGAACTAAATAAAGACTAATTAGACTGAAGAAATAGGCAAAGAAGAAAATATAAACAATACACAAACTCAAAATCAAACAGAAAACATTTAAATAAAAAATGAAAGTCCATAATCTCAGAGTCTATGGACTTTCATGTGTTGTGAGAACAGACAACTGTGAAAAACAGTTGGTGACTTGATGATTCCAACACAAGGCAGCTGGTCTTGGTTTGGAATTCTTAGTATATCTGAATTTGTTGTTCCTTATAATCTTTGCTCTTGAAGTTTTGATTTTAGTCTTTATTGAACTTTGGGTTCCTGCTTTGATTTCTTGGTTCTTGATTACGATTGTTCTGGTTATAGAGATTCAGTTTTGCATAAGGTGTGTGTGGGATCAAGTCTTAGTTTTAACAGTAGTTTCCTGAGTGTTTCTCCATCTGTTCCTCCCTCTATTTTCTTTTTTTCTTTTTGTTAACATCTTGGTTAACTTGTTTTCCCTAGCCTGACCTCTTGTTGAGCGATTGCATCCATGTCTTTTCTAGCTGTATTGCTTTCTAACTCTTTTACCTTTTGGTTTTCTTACATACCTTGCATCATTTTTGTTTTCTGTCTCCTGGATTGCATTGATTACTTTCACCTGTGCTAATTAAATGCACCTGTGTCTAATCCATAATGGGCCCTGTGTGAATGTGCAGTACAGTTTCCTCTCTGTCCTTTGAATGATGGTTTGTATGCTTTCACTTTGTCTGTGTAGTAGTAGGAATTTGTATTTCTTTGAGGCTCACTTTATCTTTTGTTAGTTTTTCTTATCAACCAATAAAGTCTTGCTTTTTGTTGTTCTATTTGCTAGTATCCTTGGGCCCTTTATTAAAAAGGAAGTAGTACAGGGACTTGCAGGGACTATGTAGTAAAGGGCCTGGGTGAGCTTAACCTACTCTGGGTATCTTTCAGTGATTTGGATTCACTAAACCCTAACATTGGCAGTCGGGAAACTGGTCAATTATTGGTCAGTCGGTCACACGAAACTGGTTACCAACTCTTTTCCCTGCACATTCATATATAAAGGGTGGCATTAGCAGCATCTGACCACTCACAGTTGCAGATGACCGTAAAGGCAGCAGAGAGGCTGATTTTACAAAGGAAGATAAAAATATAATATTAGCGAAATGTGTAGAGGTTAAACACATAATACAGCCTGAAAGCAACAGAGGTACTGCAGAAAAATCAGCAGAATGTGTGTAAGAGCAAAATACCTGTATGTCAGCTTTAAAACCTTTAGCCTATTAGAAACTCTACCTGAGATAGGATAGTGGAGAGGAGATAGAAAAGCTGCAAGGGAGCAGGAAGAACACATTGTGTTGGCAGTAAAGGACCTTGGGCTAGAATCAAATCCAGGCCTCTGCAATAACCTTATAGAATATTGGTGGGTTGCTCAACCTGTTGAACTATACCTGTGCTCATATTTCATTACATTAAAGTTTGAAACATAGTTTTAGTTTTTATTCTTTCTGTGGCAGCCTCGGTGGTCTGTGAGCAAGTGAGCATTAATTACACAGAATTTTGTGGTGTTTCTATGTGCATTAAACTGTGCTTCTACTGTGCCAGACATTTGAATTTTGTTGTGTAACTGTCCTTTAACGCAGTGCTAGCTGACAGTGGTCTTCTGCTGCTGTAGCTCATGTGTTTCAAAGTTTGATGTGATGTGCATTCAGAGATGCTTTTCTGTGTGCCAGAGATTATTTGAGTTGCTGCTGACCTCGTACCAGCTCAAAGCAGTCTGGCCACTGTTCTTTGGCTTCAATAAGACATTTTCAGTGGATGTTTTCTTTTTGTGGACCATTCTCTGTAAACCCTACAGATGGTTGTGCGGGAAAAGCCCAGCAGATCAGCAGTTTCCGAAATACTCAGACCAGCTTGTGTGACATGAACCATTATCCTGTATTCAAAGTCATGTAAATTATCTGATGCTCAGATTGAACTTCAGCGGATCATCTTGACCGAGTCTACATATTAAAATGCATCGAGCTGCTTGGCTGATGTTTCTGTTAATGAGAAGCTAAACAAGTGTACATAACAAAGTGGAAGGTAACTTTATTTAGTTTTTATTTCCTTTCTCTGCATTCTGTCTCTTTTGTGGAAAACTGTAAAATGATTATACCACTGTCATTAAATCACAGTTTCATCTCTAATAGATTTGGGACCCCTCTCCCTTTTGATTTGCAAAAGTGATTTGTGAGCACCACTTAGACAAGGATCACAAACGGTGCCAGCACCCACTTTCCCTAATCTCTCATGCATGGGTTGCAATCATGTTGTTTTTCGATGATGAGCTAAAGTGCCAAAATTAGCAAGAGAGAAGATGATCTCTTGCGAGTCGCAGCTTGCATGTTGCAATTTTCATGAGATTGGCCCCGGGACAGGGGTTATGGAGATGGGCTGGATGATGTGCATCGAGTCTTGCAGATCACTGGGCCTGAATGGTGAAAAAAAGATTTGTCCTTATCCAACATTTCCTGGAGAAAATGAGAATTTTATCACAGTGCACTACAATAACCTCTAATTTTCCACCCCACTGTCCAAAAACCGTCCACTTTCCTTTTTATAGAGGCTCTGTGGTCAGGGCCTGTGCACTCTCTATAGTGTCAATTATATGAATGAGCCCCACTGCATTCAAATTAAACTTTTCATGTGCCAGAGTTATAAGGCAAAGGGGTTCCAGTTGAGGATGAAATAATGAAATATTTCCTCTCAGGGAGCCGGGTCCCGGTGCAGTCTCGGCTGGCTCCAGAGAACCAGAACAATCTCCATTATCCAGTGGCTCCATGCCCACATTGGGGCTATCAGTATCAATAAAAAGTCCACTCCCTCACTCTTTACAGTGCGGCAGACTCAGGGCCAGGCTCACACATCTATTCTCAGTGGAATATGTTTCCCCCAAGGTAAAGATATGTCAGGCACTGAGCTGTTTTCTTTAGGACAAATAGGCTGATCTGCAGGCTCAAATGCCAGAGAGTGCTTGAAGTGTAACGAGACAATATGGCCGTTGGGTTTATTGGAATGAAGTAATTGTCCAACAAATGGACAACAAATAGCTCTTTCTCTTCTCTTTCACCAGGCTAGAACTAGTTTTCACGCATTTCTGCAGAATAATTAGTGTCCAAAAAGCTGACGCAAGCATGACACTGCAAAATTCTGCTCCCAAAGTAACCGCTGGTAGCAAGGTCTACGGGTGGGGCCGCTACAAGAAATTACCCCAGCCTCTTATGCATAATGTTAACATTTGGTTCTCTCACCTGTCCAAATATGGGATGATTTCTCAAAAGGTGTCAAGACAGAACAGGCAGAATGACTGATGCATTGGAAAATAGATTTTAAAAAAAAAGAAGAAGCTGGCTCTGGAGATTCTGACACACCAACCTACCAACAGATGCTGTCAACATCATCCATCAACGGAAGGTTGAAATCCATCTTTTCTCCTCTGGCTGGAGATAACACGATGACATCACTGAGTAAATCCACAGAAGCCACCTCTGGACCCTGAGTGACAGACCAGTAAATATTGCAACATGGCCCTTAAAAAGGGAACTTCACTAAATTTTGAACATCGTAGATTGTTTACACGTTTTAGGGGCTGCTGCTACTAGTGAAATGTATGAAATCCGTCAACAGTGTCGGAGTTGCAATGTGGGTGAAGGTACAGCAGCACTAGGTTTGACAAGAAAGCACGACTCTTGGAATAGAACATGTACATATTCTTCAGCAGCTTAGATTTTGACCCTTTAAAAAAATACTAACTGTCATTGTGTTAAAACAAGTTAAATTCTAAATCTCTGTTCAAGATACAGCAGGCTCCTACCAACAGCACTGGCTCATCCATGCCCCAAATTGACCTCTGTGACACAGCCTTCATGCTGGTTTCTGCCTGCCGCGCACTGAAAGCTCACTAGCTCGAAGGACTAATGCACCAAAAATCTTTTAACATCAACCTGGTTTTAACTCTGATGTCAATGGATTTGTGACATTACGAAATGGGCTTTCAAAGAACTGATATGTTTATAACACACTGCAATCGATATGGCTCCACATGAACTAGAATGGATTCTAATGGCAACCCAGATTCACAGGAAATAAACGTGACAAAATATGTCAAAATGCCAATAGAAACTTCTCAAATCACTCATGCAGGAAAATCCAGTTCTCTGGGAGTTCAGACTCACCCAGCATTAGAACTTCCCCAGAATCTAGATGAATGCACTTGACAAAAAAGCCCTATGCTATTACGTGAGTGGCTGTGATAAAACAAGCATCACTTAGTTGTATTGTATGCAGCCTTTATCTTTATAGCATAAGGCACTGAAAGTTGATTCTCTACTAAATAGAACCCTGTTTATGATGAACATGCAACAGTGTTGGAGGGACTTCTTTAGGCTTCTCCATCTCATCCTATCTCTAGCATCCTCCTCTTACACGCCCACCCTCTGCATGTCCTCCTTCACTACATCCACGAACCTCCTCTGAGGTCTTCCACTGTCCATCCCTTCTCTGCACATGTCCCAACCATCTCAGCCTCGCCTCTCTAACTTTGTCCCTCTGATATACTCATTTTTCATCCTGTCCATCCTGGACACTCCCAATCAAAATCTCAACATCTTTAACTCTGCCACCTCCAGTGCGGCCTGCTGTCTTTTTGTCAGTACTACTGTCTCCGAATCATACATCAAAAGACATTAAAGAAACTGATGGACATTATGGACAATGCTGGGCATCCTCTGCACACGGCCATAAACAACCAGAAGAGTCTGTTCAGTGACAGGTTGCTTCTCCCCAAGACAAGAACTAACAGACTTAAAAACTCCTTTGTCCCACACGCCATCAGACTGTTTAACTCCTCTCTGGAGGGGAGAGGGAGGGGAAACAGGAGGACAAAGGAGGGGGGAACAACTAAGCTGTAGTGCCTCTTCACCTCACTGTACAATACCTTGTGCAATACTTTTTGTAAATAGTCAACAGTGCAATAGACTCAATACTTGAAATGTGCAATTCACTTGTATTTTTATTTTTTATTCCTATTTATTCTATTTATCCCCTTTGTATATTTTATTTATATTTGTCTCTGTATTTATATATGTGTGTGTGTGTGTGTGTGTGTGTGTGTGTGTGTGTGTGTGTGTGTGTGTGTGTGTGTGTGTGTGTGTGTGTGTGTGTGTATATATATATATAACAGTTCTGTAACTGTAACTTCGGTCGTTGCTGTGCTTTTTTTGGAAGTCGAATTTCCCAGAGGAACCCACCCGAGGGATTAATAAAGTTCTATCTTATCTTATCTCTTATCTCTTATCATAGCAAAGTCTCACTAACGTTTTTGTAAACTTTCCCTTTCCCTCTTCCTGCTGTCCTCCTGTCACAAATCACCCCTGACACTCATCTCCTCCCACTCCACCCTCACTGCACGCTCTTCTTCACCTCTCTGTACTAATGTACAAATGTTTCACAATTGGACCTCTGTTAGAAAAGATGATTAAAGAACATTGATGGGTGGGGTTAGGGAGTGGGCGAAGCCATAAATTACGGTTTGATACATTCCCATTTCAAGTCTGGCAAAGTAATCTTTTTCAAACCCAATGAAGCAGCTGAAAGTGTATAAACCTAATGAAGTACAAGACCAGGTAAAGCAATACCAGCAGTGAGTAGAGACAAAACTGTGCAAAACAAAAAGTTGCAAATGGGGCTCAAACCATGATTTTAACCTGCAAATTATTCCATCAGCATGTTGTTATATGGTCATCACTAATCAGCAACCTAACTGGCTGGATGTGAGTAAGGAGTAAGAGGGGGTTATCTGCTAATTGAAAGGTCAGTGGTTTGATCCCCAGCTCTCCCAGTGTGTATGTAGATGTTTTCTTGGGATACATTCTGAATGCTGAATGGTACCCAGTGTGTTCATGTGTATTGCAACAGATTGATGAGGTCTTCTCCTTTGACAGATGGGATTGTCTCCTTGCAACCCTGAATTGGATAAGTGGAAGAAGATGGATGGATGGATGGTATCCATATGTTTAAAGTCATGAAAGTGAAGGGCCATAAGTGCAGCTTGTAGTGTAAAACTACTTTAAGTACTCAGTAAGAGTATGAACCCCAGTCCATTTACTAATTTTACCGCAGCTGGCATGTCAGGGCACCAAAGCTAAAAGACAGGAGGCATCTGACAAAAATGCATGTGATGCCCTGGGATGAGGATGTGTTGCAGGATCTTTAACTCCATCATTTATTGCCAACCATGTGACTTTTCAACCGGAATAAAACCCCCACTAAAATACATCTTCATGTACAAAGTGTATAGGCTTGTATTAGGCTGCAACAAAAGCTTTAGAAAACATCCCACTTACTGGCACAAGGGCTAATTATAACAAGAGAAACTGCCACTAAAGGCAGGGGAAATGTGTCCAGCAGCAAATGAAAATTATATGTCTGAACTCTGTGTAAACATGAGGGTGGGCTTCCTGTACGTTATGCATTATGTATTACAGCTAGAGATGACAACAGTAATTTCAGTCACCAATCAGTCAAGCTGTAATGCAAAACACTGCTGCTTTTTTTATGTTTTGATGTTATGAATCACTTTCAGCAAGTACACTGTCAGTTCTTGGTTTGGTTAAGTTTTATTTTTTCAGACACTTCCGCCTATCTGCACTCAATAGGAGCCACTCCTGCCAATGCGTATGAGACAAATTCAAATGCTGGCTTGCACAATGATTTAGAGACTTCTAAGGACAATGAGCATACCTTTTAGCGAGATAATGTTTCTGAA
This sequence comes from Mchenga conophoros, assembly GCF_057382185.1. Taxonomy (NCBI): domain Eukaryota; kingdom Metazoa; phylum Chordata; class Actinopteri; order Cichliformes; family Cichlidae; genus Mchenga; species Mchenga conophoros. Next base: position 31,417,514 of record NC_140535.1, on the reverse strand, counting down.
AGACAACAGTTGGCTTTGTTCAGACATAAAGTCTCATCAACCAAGCATGGGCATAGAAAGCCTGACAGCTTAATGGGATTCTTAAGTTTAACTATGAAATACAGAGTGTATTTTTGGCAAAGCAATAAAAGATGCGCTTTGCTTACAACCAATATGACACAACAATATGGACGACATCTTGTTTACAGTCCCGTCTGTCTGTCATATGTCATATTGTATCAGCCAAGACGAGTCGGCACAGGCTTCACATGCATTATGCAGAGAACTTTAGTTATGTCTTTCAATAACCCAGATTCTAGTAGTGATTTGAACTGAAGTAATACTTTACAAAACAGCAACTCAATACATTCAGGCATGCAGACATGCTCAAGTTCAAACCGAGCGTCAGGATGGGGAAGGAAGGCGATTTAAGTGACTTTGAATGGTCCTTGGTGCCAGACGAGCTGGTCTGAGTATTTCATAAACTGCTGATCTAGAGAGATTTTACAGGGACTGGTCCAAAAATGAGAAAACATTAAGTGAGGAGCAGTTTTCTGGGTGCACTTCTCAGGCCTCTGCCTTGTCGATGTCAGAGGTCTGAATGGCCAAACTGCTTTGAGCTGATAGGAACGTAACAGAGACTCCAATAACCACTTGTTACAACCAAGGTATGCAGACGACTGGGTGTCATTCCTGTCAGCTAAAAACACCAATCTGAGCATATAGTTTGCACAGGCTCAAGTTTCTGCGGTGACATTCGGACGGTCAGACTGTGAAGTAAATAACATGAAAGCATGGATCCGTCCTGCCTTGTATCAACAGTTCAGGCTGGTGGTGTGTAACGGTGTGGGGGATATTTTCTTTGCAGACTTCGGGCCCCTTAGTAGCATTATTTAAACTCCACAGTCTTCCTGAGTGTTATTGCTGTTCATGTCCATCTCTTTATGACCACAGCGTGCCCATCTTTCAAATGCTGCTTCCAATATGATAACACAACGTGTCACAAACACATCCTCCCACCAGCCGTTCGCAGCAGATGACTGCCCCTCCCTGAACCTGATTCTGCTGGAGGTTTCTCTTCTACTTATAGGGGATTGTCTCTGTTGTTGGGGTTTTCTCTGTATTATTGTAGGGTATATATACCTTACAGTATCAAGGACATTGAAGTGACTGTTGAATTGAACTGAATTGGCATCATGGAGGTGCAGCTGACAAATTTACAGCAACTGTGTGATGCTATCAAGTGGATATGGACCAAAATCTCAGACGAATGATTCCAGCACCTTATTGAATCTTTGTAACAAAGGCAGTTCTGAAGGGAACAAACAAAGTTCACCCACTACAGTGGCAAAAACATTTAAGCAGTGTCTTGCAAAATTCCTAAGATCTCAGATGTCAACACATTTAAGTTTTTTTTCTGAAACATGCTTTGAAACAGTTTCTTGAAATTCATAAACTGGTCTAAAATCTACAAAATCAGCAAAATCCTTGACAATATTACAAAAAGGGAACAAGGCAAGAAAGTTTTACTCAAATGGTCTTGTAAGGTCGTTTTAAAATGCTAGTTAGATCGATAAATACACTGCAGTGAAACACAGAAAATGGGTATGACCTATATTTCAAACGCTACATTAGTGAAATTCCATCACTTTTGTCTGTACACAGCCAAAACAATGCCTTCAGTCATGTAAACAAGATTATTACCGAGGTCGTTTTTTTTTTGCAGCTTAAACAGTGTCAGACTGTCTTGTAGGGTTAGAAATAATGACATTATCATTTGCATGTAAATGCAGCCATTTCCAAAATGAATGCAGTCCTGACTGACACTTGAACTTGGCTGGTGTGAAAACACAGTTTACTGTACAAGGACGCTTAGCTGTAACCATGTTATTATTCCAAAATGAAACTCCTGGTTGTCTCATTACTCACAGAAAGCAACGCTGACAGGGATTTTAGGATTGGGAGACGTCAAATAAAAATGGGATTTGTATAATCAGCTCCCAAAGGCACATATTCATGCTGGAACAAAGATATGAATGAAAGCCACTTGCTGCTCCCAGACCTGCACAAAAATGGTCTCTGAGAGGTTACTGTAGACCAAGCTCTGTTTAGATAGAAAACAGTAATTGATCAGAATATGGCCCCTAAAAAAGACTTTACCTGTTATAGAATTAACCACAGGTGTAGAAATGTGCATTTACTCATTGGAAATTGTGAAATTTGAGTCAAGAAGTCATGTATGAATTCAAACTTGTTTTTGGCATCATTAATTTTTTAAATGATGATTGATTTGTCTTTGGAGGGTTTTTTTTTTCCAATTCAGAGCAAGAAGATTCTGGTTTCTGATTGGGCTGGAGCATTTCTTTGACTAAATTGGATAAGTGTAAATACTTATAATTTGAAAGTTTCCCCAAAACTGTCTAAAACAACCTCACAGAAACCAGAGATGTGCACAGTTTTTACACTGCAAATACGCAATTAATCAAATCAAGAGACATTGAAGCTCTCTTAAGAACATTTAATTGGTTAAACTAAAGTTTTAGGGGTAATACTGGTTTGTACCTACAAATAATTCTTCAAGCAGTTGAATAAATATGGGTGTATGTTTTAAACAGATTATATTCAAAGACCAGAGTCGTTGCAAAAATTCATAAGTTATGTTTGAACAGATAGAGACTGAGCCAGAGATAATAATAATCTCCTCAGGCAACGTTCCTGTTAGCGTGGCGATGCAGTGCTAGGACATCAAGCAGCAAAGCAGGTGCTGTGATCGAGACGGATGATGGATTGTTCCCAGCTGCTAATGCTGTCTGTAAACGGATTCTGTAGGATGCTGAGGCAACAGCTGAAGTGGGTCCCAGTACCAATTTAATCAACTATTGTGAGTATGAGGATAAGAAGCATTTTGAGATTACAATGAGGAATAATAATAAAAAAAAAAATTACCCCCCTCCCTCCAATCCCCCCCCCAAACCCCAAAACAAAAAAAACAAACAAAAAAAACCATCATGTCACAAAATTGCTTTGCATGTTGTAACACTTTAATGACATAGGTAGTGCTGCTAAAACCCATTTGTTGTTGAGTGTAGGGGATTAAACCCCTGAACCTTCGGCTGTACCTGCTGCTACACCCAAATCCTTTCCAGCTACAACAAATGAAGTGCAGTTCTAGGAAAAACTTTTTGGAGCCTTTGAGATTGTCTATATTTCTCTGTAAATATAACTTAAAACATCATTAGATTTTTCTATTACAGCTCTAAAAGTAGATATAGAGTATCTGATTAATGAAACATATTTTGTGTATGTTTAGAGTTTACATGCAATAAATCTATATTTAGGCAGATTAAGAACAAATGGTGGATATTAAAGAACATTGTTACACTTCGAATGAGAGGTCAACCAACAAAAATCACTCCAAGAGTTAGAATGAAATACTCTGGGAGGTCAAAAAGCAACAAACCTGCTCCTCTAGCTTCCTTTCACTCTTTCACTCTATTTAGCTTATATTCGACCTTATTTAGTTTATGAGAAAATCTGATGTTTTGTATCCTATTTATGTAGAAATTTAGAAAATTCTAAACTCTTCCACACAGCTTTAGCATAAAACAATAAAAAACGCGTTACATTCTTAGTCTAGGCAAGTATTGAACGCAACAAGAAGTTGGCCCACTCACACACCACCCAAGCAAGAATACAAACAACAATATCTTTTGAAGTGCTAAGCAGCCATTTATTTGCTTCAGCGGTGAGCAGTGCCAAAAATAACAAACAAAACTCCCTAATGGTCCCTACGCTTTCCTACCCAAAATGAAAAACCAAACAAAAGACAATTCACTTACCTAACTTCCTAAACGAAAAACAGGAGAAAACGTAATCAACAAAAATGGCTTCTCACGCCTACTAGGCTGCTGCAGTGAAGGATATATACAAGGTGAACAAAATGTACGACTGGTACTTGACAAATCTATTTACAGCTATTTACAAATTTGACATAATAACGCCAGACACACACACACACACTAGGTTATACTGGCTAATCACTTTGTCAACCAAACTCTATACTGCAACGAATCAACACACAGATTCTTGGTTGAATGGTGGAGGTTAGGAGAGAGGGGGCCAGGTGGCTGTCATCTGGTAGTTAAAATCGGAGGTTATTAGTCAATTATCCAATCCGAGGATAGGCCGAGACTCCACCCAGATCCCCAGCAGGCACGCCCAGGTGTCCACCTCCTAAGAGAGAAAGGGGAAAACAAAAACCCACAGCCATCCTCTGGTGGGAGGAGTAACACAAAACAAACACAACACTGGATCATAACAAACGAGAGCTGATTATTCATCTGTTTTTCAGCCAGTGTAATAAAGTCAATGACACTGTCTGCATGTGCCATGGGATCTGAGTAAATGTGTGAATAAGACTAAGATAATCTTACAGCCTGCAGGCAAATCTAGGAGAAGGAGGTATTAGACAAAGCAGGGTTCTGAGGTCTATAATACTGACGACATCTTCTCAGTGATTCCAATTAAAGCACAGTTAGAGTCTCCAGTCTGATAGTGTCTGTCCACCAGGACAATGTTCAAGATAAGTATGTCCTAATAGTCTTATGTCCAGTTTGGTCCAAGCTGTATGCGTGAATGAAAAGGGATTTGATAGGATTAAAGTTTAAAAAGAAGGAGAAACAAGTACAACAATGTATAAAAACTGTTTACCACAGCAATTCAGTAAAATGTGCTCAGAGAAATAAAGCAGACAAAATTCTACCCGACAAAGAAGTCGTTTTAGTGGCACTGAAGTATAAAAGGGTTAAAGGGTTTTGTGGGATGTGAACATTACCGTGTGAACAGATGCAGAGCCTGACCCAGAGTGTGATCCCATAGTAACAGGATTACACTGAAGGTTAAATAAGGACGCTGCCAACAGAGGAGCCAAAGTTCGTGCCCTGGGGATGATGATGTACTAACTATGAACTATTTATTATATAAAAGAAGCTCTGTAAAAGCAAACAAAGAACCGAGCTGCTGCATATAAAGAATACTGATATTATTATGGCTTACTGATTTAAAAAATGAGTTACATTTGTTAAGATTATCAGTGTTCTTTACATGATGCAGATTCAAAAATCTGTTTGCATTTTTAAAAGAACCTGTTCTTTGAAACGTCTAAAAGAAGACAATTCACCGTCGGTGTCTTTGTGCACTGGAAGGATGTCATTCAGTTACTCACATCTGTGTGACATATTCATGTGTAATGAATATGATTTATTTTCTTCTAAATGAATGTGCAACTGTGTGCATGTTTATATTTGCAGTAACGGCGACTGTGCTGCAAGAATCTCTCACAAAGAATTGTCAGGGTTGGTGTCCTTGGTTTAGAAGAAGCATTTAAAGCGTCTGCAGCTTGAGCAGAAAAAAATCCATAAGGCAACAAGTTTAAAAAGCAGGTTTTTGTACTGAAACAAATGAGAATCACACAAGGCCAAATCATGAAATGAGTTTGAAATGTTTGAAATTTATTACACTGCAATCCAGTAAATTAAAATCAGGGTCACTGGTTTTAAATTCACATCCTATCCCCTTAGGTAATTTCCACAGCCTATATGGTGCAATCAAAAACATTAATTGGTTTTTCTGTGCACTTAAATGCTGCAAGTTTTCATTAAGCTCCTTTTTGGTCTCCTTCAACTGTGAAAATGTTTAACTCTGAGCGCTCTACTGTATTCGCCACAGGTTTATCCATCTGTGGCTTGCTGCTGTATGTAGGGTGGACAATCTTCTACTGATCCTCAATTTTACCCGTATAAATTCACTTGTTAAGTGATGATTTTAAAAAAAACAACACTTGTGGTCCAAGCATCTTCATGTGTTTTTACCACACTACTGCTTTATCTCTTATCTTTTCAGCTGTCATTCTAGACCTCTAATCCTATTCATTTGCACCACTCGTGTCTTTGCCTGCTTTTAAGTGAAGTCTTTAAAAACTGCACGTCAGATATTTTAACACTTCAGAAAAGAATGACAAAGATTTGAGTTTGTCCCTGAAGCTTAGGATCACAGCTGTTTAATAAATGATATTGAAATCGGCACAGCAACATATTAATAATTAACCTTTGGTCACAGATGGGATCATCTCAGATACTTTCATTACTGAAACTGAATCCTTTTCACTTTAAAATATACCCATTAATCATGATACTAAGGTATATTTAACAAGGTGTTATAGATGGACGGATACAACAAACAATTAACAATTTTCTGTTCAGTATGCTAATAAATAACTGCAATTTGGGTTCTTAATCAAGAAATAATAATGTGCTTTATCCAACTCCTGGACAACAACAAAAATTTTATTTTAGCAATAAAATATTATTTTGATTAAAGACTTTGCTGTCAGCTTAGCATAAAACTTACACTGGGTAACTGATGTGTTGTTAAGCACGGTACATCATGTGACGTTTATTTAAACGTCACATTTCCACATGATAGAAACCAAAATGATAGTCAGCACGTAAAGCTACCAAGCAACAACTAAAGTAACACAAATACAATAAAAATGGTTTAATAATTTAAAAAATGCAGTAACAATACAAAATAAAACAATAAAAACGATGCACTTGGGGAAATAGCACAGCAAGTTCCAACTAGATCGAAGACGTTGTTTTCAGCTGGGATTTGAATGCTGTTAGTGAGGGAGATGACCTAATTGGAAGAGAGAGAATGTTCCCTTTGTTTGGGTGAAAACTGGGAATTTAGAAAAGCTTAAAGCTGCTGATCAACTGACCTGAGTGAGCAGCGTGAGACACAGGAGTGTTAAAGATAGATAATTTGAAGCTTTACTGAAAACTAGACAGCTTAAGTACTTCAAACTTTTATAGAGTTAAAAAAAACTCTTAGGAAAAAAAAAACTTAATTAATTCATTTAAATCTATTCATTAATCTGTGATTTTTATTGATTGAATACATTCATTTTTTTAAAAAAAAAAATCACATTTATACAGTAGTTTTACATAAATGTGTTTTATTTAGAGGTTATCATTATTTATTCCAAACATTGTGTTTCTGGCATTAAAGTTTCATACATACAGTTCTGTGCAAAAGTTTTAGGCAGGTGTGAAAAAATGCTGTGAAAAAAATGCTTTCAGAAATATAAATGATTGTTTATTGGCTCTAAATGTATTCTGCAGCAGGACGACGAGCCCAAACACACAGCCAAAGTCATTAAGAACTATCTTCAGCATAACAAAAGAAGAAGAAGTGCTGGAAGTGATGGTACGGCCCCTACAGAGCCCTGATCTCATCGAGTGTGTCTGGGATTACATGAAGAGACAGAAGGATGTGAGGAAGCCGGCATGCACAGAAGATCTGTGGTTAGATGTTTGGAATAACCCGCCAGCTTAGTTCTTTCAAAAACTGTGTGCAAGTCTACCTAGAAGAACTGATGCTGTTTTGAAGGCAAAGGGTAGATTTCTCTTTTGTTCGTTCACTGCGTTTTGTTGATTGATGAAAATAAATGATTAACTCTTCTATTTTTGAAATCATTCTTTGTTTACAGCGTTTTTCCCTCACCTGCCTGAAACCTTTGCACAGTGCTGTGAATGTAACTTCAGTCTTTTCTTCTTTATATTAGCCCAACTGTTGCTCAGTAACTACTAGCTCACCTTCACTATCTGCCCAAAACACTCGTATTTAGATTTCTATTTTTGTATTTGTATTTTTAGAGCAGTGCTATAAGAAACACCAAACAATGCTAGTGGTGTTTTTTTTTCTTCTTCAAAGAAATGCTTTAATCAACCCATGCTGTATCATCTTTAGTAAAGTCTTATTTTCTTGGATTCCTTTATTGTAACGTTTTACTGACATTGAAAGAGTCTGGACAGTTTGGGCTCTGTGCTTGTTTGCTTTAGGGAACTGAAACCTTTTGACCCAAAATGGCTAATGATGTCAGACTTAAGAAGAGGTTTAGAAAACATGGGTTGCCAGTGAGCAGCATCCGAGTTCGTTTATGTGTAAACCAGTGCACTGGTTAAAAGCACAGTGCAAAAAAAGTAAGCTCTTTTGCCTGATTAACAACTTTTACTGCTATGAATGCTGCATCGCTTGCTCTCGCTCTATCCCTGCAAAGAAGAGGAGCAAGCTCAAATTCTGGTTTCGCTTTAGGCAGCAACATTATCTCTCCATGCAGATGGAAGGCATCTGTAAAAAAATACCTTTGAAGATTCAACTTGCTACCGGATGCTGTGTAAAAGATATGTGGCTTTTTATGTGGCTTAATCACAGAGCAAGGTAGTGTTGAGGTCACAAACGGGCCAAGGTCGAGGCACAAGTAGGTGTAGTCGCTGTGGTGATGGTGGGAAATCTTAAAAAACTTGATAAAAGGAGACGCCTTGTTTTCTTCACTGCTTACTTCACTGAGCAATGTAAGCCTCCTAATATTGCTCATTTCTCTTCGCTTGCACTAAATTGCCTTTGCAAAATTGAAGACAGCGTTTTGATTTTTGCCCTCGCTTGCGCCCTAAAATTGCCATCGTGTGCATCAGCATCCTGTAATGTGGATAAAATCACAAGTTTTTCATTTTGTTCCTCTGAGTGACCGAACATCAGATTCACCTCTTGATAAGTGGCCTTTAATAAAGTTCTTCAGTTATTGCCAGTCACTGCAGTAAGATTAAAACCATATTTTCCAGCAGCCTGAAATGAAACATTAAATTGTCACTAATTCCTTCGTGCGTAAATGAAAAACAAGTTTACAGCTCCTTCGTTTATGTTGCGCTTTACACCATCTGCTTTAATAGCACAAATCTGCTCAGTGGACCACAGACAGCTGTTGATATTATATTTTTTTGTAGCTGGATTAAAAAGCTGTAATACCATCTAGTGCTGTCAAGAAATTGTGTTAAATCATAAGAAATAGGCAATTAAAAACCAAATTAGTGGCGACTGAGATGTTTACTGCAAAACTAGTAAGTAGGCCTGCACATCAAATGTTGAAAGTTACAGCAAAGAAAAAGACTGAAGAAAAAAAACAAGTAAAAACTATGGACCATTATCTGTTTTTAGTATTGCTGGTCTCATATGTGCAGCAGATATAGATTTGGCCCTCTAAGAGCTGCTGTGGCTATGTAAAGGCTCTCTCATCTTAAAATAATAAGAAATTTAATCTACATTCACCTCACGATAGAAACTCAGTTCTCATACGTTGCTATGATGACACAAGGAGCTCTGGGTGTGAAAGCACCTGCTTCACACAAACTTCACACTGTGTTACAGGTCAGTTGGTGGCTGCACACTCTGTCTTGCACTACACTGCACGCTGAGCTTGTTCTCTGCACTTTGAAACGCCAGCGTCCCCCCTGTGAACAGCCTCCAGTAGTTTTGCCTTTTAACTCTCTGGAATTACAAATCTCCTTCCTTTCATGAGACCTCGTAGAGAGAGCCTTACAGTATGGTCGCAGTTCTCAAACTGTGTCACGGCACAGCCCTGTCTTTTTAAAATAAAGTGAATTCTTGATTACGGAGGCAAACGTTCCATGTCTCAGATCACATTTGTTTAAAGAGACTACCAGTGAGAATACACGAAACAGTAGACTCACAGGCAGCAGGAGCCTGGAATGTCTTCTAGTGGTCAACCATCACCTTAAAAACAACGTCCAACAAGCGATTTGCTCCTTGTGTGGACACAGCTTTAGAAAGAGACGCTTTATAACAGTTGTCAGATATGTAATAGAGGCTGCGATGATGCTTAACATGTTTTCTGGAGCTGAATCATCCCATTAAACTACTCAGATTTTTGCTTGGAATGAACACAGACAATAAAATGTAGTCACTTAGTTTTTATTCTAATCTAAGCTAACAGAGGAATTGTAGTCTATCAATTTTTGCACCCAACCTTCCCAAATGTCATCTGCAGCGGGTAGGAGACCTTCAATTCACCAGATAGGACTTTTTCTCAGATGGCATCTGTCTAACTGTATGATGAGGTTTGCGTCTCAGGAAAAACAAGCACGCTGTGGAGACGGGAAAACTCATTCACAGACCTTGTACCACATTTCATGTCTGCTAGATCGAGTTTTTAGCTGTTTCTGCTGAACTAAGAACAGAAAAATCAATTCAAATCCGCTTATTTACAAATCACTAAATTACAATAGCAGTTGTCTCAAGGCTCTTCACAATTTATAAGTAAGTTAAAGGCCCTACAATAATACAGAGAAAACCCCAACGATCAAACCCCTCATGACCAAGCAGTTGGCGGCAGTGGGAAGACAAAACTCCTTTTTAACAGGAAGAAATGTCCAGAACAACAGGCTCAGGGAGGGACAGCCATCTGCCGTGATGGCTCAGTATTAAATAGGACCCAGAACGTCAGTATTGAGTCTGTGAGCCTGTTTTGAAATGGCATGAGGTCTAAAAGCGGCGCCATGATGACAAGGACTGATGTTCTGGGAGTGATTGTGCTTTCATCTGACTTGCAAAGTCATCACCCGAGTTCTTCCTGTTTGTATCTCTTGTTTACATCCCTGGTGACTTCAACTCATCTTACAAATCTTTGTGTATTCACATTTTTTCTTTTCTTAGACGTCTTCAAAAACCACGCAGACGTACGCAGGAAAAAGTGCTGAAACGTGTTGATTGCATATCATTTTCTGCACAACAGAAACTGATTTAGGAAGAAAGAAAGCATGCACCTCATGCTCTTGAGATTATCCTTTAGGTAAAATGTACACGCTTGACTCATTCAGCCTTGATTTTCCTGAAAAATACTAAAAAACCAAAACAAAGCAAAACAAAACCTTGAGTGTATCTTTCCTCTGTGTGCTACACTTTAGAGCTGAAATGTTTCAGTTGTTGCAATCAGTAAAAAAAGGATTTCCAGCACTAACTTCTACTCATTATCTCTCAGACTGATGTGATTGGCATTTTATAAGTCATATGTGCAATTTCTAGTGAAGTCTGACAAGCCTATGTAATGATGCCACAGACTTTCTATGCAATACTTTGTGTTTGGTGATCTGCCAGATTAGAGCTGTGCCTCCCTCAGGCCCATGCAAGAGTCTGTTTCACTGTACACATCTTTGTTTTGTTCTCAAGCATCTCAGAATGTGTGCAACAGATTTCCGTTGGCGATCTTCCTGAAGCTGCGTACGAACAGCTCTGTCCTCCCACAGGAGGATGAACCTGCTGAGACAGTTAGTTTCAGCACTAGTCCAACACTGATCCCCTGGTGACTCTGGTTCTGTTTTAATTGTCTGTAGAAATTCCTGCAGTGAACTTACGTGTCTGTTCATTCCCCCTCTGCAGCAGGTCTCTGTGCAGTACAGTATGTAAGGAGAAACTTACACACAGTAAGACACATTTGAGGGAAATTGTTGGCTGTTTTTCCACCAAAATAGTCAAACCTGCAGTAAAATATCAACTTTCGAGGGCTACAGCATTATTAACCAACCTTTTTTATGGATGATGTCTGACTCTTAAAGGATAGTTTAGGTTTAAAGTCCAGAATGACTGAGACTTGTTAACTAAAACCCAAAGTAACCACTAAAGTACACGTGCATATCACACCATTCATTCTTCAACATAACCTGAGCTCTCGTCGACAAGCCTTCATGTCATTTCTTTAAGTAGTCTTCAGGAATCGTTCTCCAGGCTTCTTGAATGACATTCAAAGCTCCTTTTTGGATGTTGGCTGCCTTTTGCTCTGTTCTTTGTAAAAATGATCCTATACTGCGTCAATCATTTTAAGGTCTGGGCTCTGTGAGGCCGGTTCATGACTGATAGTATTTCATTTTGTGTTTTTCTATCCAGGTATGCTTTTACTGAATTGGCAGTGTGTTTGGATCACTGTCATGCTGAAATGTGAAGCTGCTGCCAATCAGACACTTTCCAGATCGTATTGTATGGTAGATCAAAACCTTTCGACATTTGACAAGATCCTCAACACTACTGGTTGAAGTGCAACCCCAAACCATGTCACAGCCTCTTCTGTATTTTAAAGATGGCTGAGGAGACTCACTACAAATTTCAAATTTGGATCCATGACTCCATCAGACCTGCTGGCACTGATTTTCACTACAGTTCTTATGTAATTTGGCATACCTCAGTTTTTCTCCCCATTTCCTTTCCTTACTACTACTATTTTTACTATTTTCCTTACTTATTAATGAGACTTGTATTGGGTCTTTGCTGGATTTTCCCTATTTTTTTAAGGATATGACTTGTTCCTGTCATGTAAATAGTTGTTTTTCTTTTGGTCTCCCACTTCTTGTCCATGTCACGGTCTGCAGAATGAGCACACTGAGTGCTGATGTGGAGAAGCCAAATGCAGATCCTCCTAGGCAAGATAATCTTAACAAAAAGCAGGCTGTTTATTAGGCTGATGCTTGAAAAACAGAAAGAACTGGAAACTTCAGATTACAAGAACTAAACTGGGAAAGATACAAGGAGGCATAAGGATCTGGGAACACTATGGAAAAAATAAGTTGACTTATCAACGAAGGACAAAAGGAAACTGAATCAATATAAGCAATAATTGATTACACAGCAGTGGAGAGTAGACTTTATCAAAGTAGATGTCTTTCTGAAAGCGCTGTAACTAAGTTTAAGAATATAATCCACCCACTGTTATCATCTTCAATGCCCTGTACCAACATAGAGCAGAGCAGCTATCTGAACGCTACCCCAACAGAGGTCGATTATCTTGTTAATAATTTCACCTCCTCACTACGTACGACTCTGGATACTGTAGCTCCTGTGAAAACTAAGGTCTCTAATCAGAAGTACCTGACTCCGTGGTATAATTCTCAAACACGTACCCTAAAGCAGATGACTCGTAAGCTGGAGAGGAAATGGCGTGTCACAAATTTAGAGGATCATCATTTAGCCTGGAGAAATAGTTTGCTGCTTTATAAGAAAGTCCTCCGCAAAGCCAGAACATCTTACTATTCGTCACTGATTGAAGAAAATAAGAACAACCCCAGGTTTCTCTTCAGCACTGTAGCCAGGCTGACAAAAAGTCAGAGCTCTTTTGAGCCAACAATCCCTTTAACGTTAACAAGTAATGACTTCATGAACTTCTTCACAAATAAAATTTTTATCATTAGAGAAAAAATTACCAGTAATCATCCCACAGATGTAATATTATCTACAGCTACTCTTAGTACCATTGATGTTAAGTTAGACTCTTTTTCTCCAATTGATCTTTCTGAGTTAACTTCAATAATTACTTCCTCCAAACCATCAACGTGTCTTTTAGACCCCATTCCTACAAAACTGCTCAAAGAAGTCCTGCCATTAATTAATTCTTTGATCTTAAATATGATCAACCTATCTCTAATAATCGGCTATGTACCACAGGCCTTCAAGCTGGCTGTAGTTAAACCTTTACTCAAAAAGCCATCTCTAGACCCAGCAGTCTTAGCTAATTATAGGCCAATCTCCAACCTTCCTTTCATATCAAAAATCCTTGAAAGAGTAGTTGTCAAACAGCTAACAGATCATCTGCAGAGGAATGGTTTATTTGAAGAGTTTCAGTCAGGTTTCAGAGCTCAGCACAGCACAGAAACAGCTTTAGTGAAGGTTACAAATGATCTTCTTATGGCCTCTGACAGTGGACTCATCTCTGTGCTTGTCCTGCTAGACCTCAGTGCAGCATTCGATACTGTTGACCATAATATCCTATTAGAGCGATTAGAACATGCTGTAGGTATTACAGGTACTGCACTGCAGTGGTTTGTATCATATCTATCTAATAGACTCCAATTTGTGCATGTAAATGGAGAGTCCTCTTCACACACTGAGGTTAATTATGGAGTTCCACAGGGTTCAGTGCTAGGACCAATTCTGTTTACATTATACATGCTTCCCTTAGGCATTATCATTAGAAGACATAGCATACATTTTCACTGCTATGCAGATGACACCCAGCTCTATCTGTCCATGAAGCCAGATAACACACACCAATTAGTTAAACTGCAGGAATGTCTTAAAGACATAAAGACCTGGATGGCCGCTAACTTTCTGCTTCTTAATTCAGATAAAACTGAGGTTATTGTACTCGGCCCTGAAAAGCCTAGAAATATGGTATCTAACCAGATTTTTACTCTGGATGGCATTACCTTGGCCTCCAGTAACGCTGTGAGGAACCTTGGAGTCATTTATGACCAGGACATGTCCTTCAATGCACATATTAAACAAATATGTAAGACTGCTTTCTTCCATTTGCGCAACATCTCTAAAATTAGAAATATCCTGTCTCAGAGTGACGCTGAAAAACTAGTTCATGCATTTATTACTTCCAGGCTGGACTACTGTAATTCATTATTATCAGGATGTCCAAAAAACTCACTGAAAAGCCTTCAGCTAATCCAAAATGCTGCAGCAAGAGTACTGACAGGGACTAGAAAGAGAGAGCATATTTCTCCTGTTTTGGCTTCCCTTCATTGGCTTCCTGTTAAATCCAGAATTGAATTCAAAATCCTGCTCCTCACATACAAGGTCTTAAATAATCAGGCCCCATCTTATCTCAATGACCTTGTAGTACCATATCACCCTATTAGAGCACTTCGCTCTCGCTCTGCAGGCCTACTTGTTGTTCCTAGAGTATTTAAAAGTAGAATGGGAGGGAGAGCCTTCAGTTTTCAGGCCCCTCTTCTGTGGAACCAGCTTCCAGTTTGGATTCAGGAGACAGACACTATCTCTACTTTCAAGATTAGGCTTAAAACTTTCCTTTTTGCTAAAGCATATAGTTAGGGCTGGACCAGGTGACCCTGAATCCTCCCTTAGTTATGCTGCAATAGACATAGGCTGCCGGGGGATTCCCATGATGCATTGAGTTTTTCCTTTCCAGTCACCTTTCTCGCTCACTATGTATTAACAGACCTCTCTGCATTGAATCATATCTGTTATTAACCTCTGTCTCTCTTCCACAGCATGTCTTTTATCCTGTCTTCCTTCTCTCACCCCAACCGGTCGCAGCAGATGGCCCCGCCCCTCCCTGAGCCTGGTTCTGCCGGAGGTTTCTTCCTGTTAAAAGGGAGTTTTTCCTTCCCACTGTTGCCAAAGTGCTTGCTCATAGGGGGTCATATGATTGTTGGGTTTTTCTCTGTATCTATGAAGCGCCTTGAGGCGACTTATGTTGTGATTTGGCGCTATATAAATAAAATTGAATTGAATTGAATTGAATAGAAGGGTGATAAGGGGAATGCAGCTGGGAAACACAACAGGAACGAATTAGACACAACGAGATGGAGCAAACAAAACCGAACGTAAAACGCAAGACAAGGGACTATCAAAATAAAACAGGAAGCAGGATCACTGTGAGGCTAAGGCACGTGGGCCAGACACAGACAAAAGGTAAACAAACATGAAGACATGACAGCTGTAACATGGAAGCTAATAAAAGACAAAATACAGAGATGAGAGTAAGAGAACAGGAGGGGGACGCTAAAGGAAACTAATAAACCTGAGGACATTTAAACAAAACTAGAGATAATACATAATACACAGGGAAAACAATATGGAATGAGAATAACTCATAAGCACAGGGAATCCAAAGTATATACACAGACTCTAGGAACATAAATCATTTCTCAAAACTCAAAACGATGAATAAATAACAAATTTCAAAAGACTACAAGACAGTGTGGCTCGATGGGAGCATAAACTAAATAAATACATTTAAAACATTTACAGAAATGAGGTGTGGCTCAAGACTTTTGCACAGCACTGTATCTGTTAATTTCTAGTGTGCATATTGAGAGTTACTTGCTTCCACACTGAAGTGGCAGAGATGGTTTGAATAGTAGGATTCTCCTTCTGGTCTGTTTCATATTCATCAGGCTGGGTGAGTATTGACAAAACTAAATCACACTGACAAGGAGCAAAGTAAATCTACACAACAAAATGTGCCTCCTGCCTCTTCCCTGACTTTGTGCCTAATGAGAGTCCACACATTGACTCAGGCCACTCAGCTCTATAGGAAATTAATGGACCTGGTGATGACATCATTTTAATTTGGGCCCTTGGCCTCACTCGGTCACGTCAGTGTAGTTTAGGTGACTATAGGGTCTAATTGATTTTGACAAAAGCGCAGACTGGAATGGCGGCGGCGGTGAATTAAATACAAGCCCGTTTGCAGTTTTCACACGCCCATGTGTGATCACATTTCTGCATTAGCACTAAAGTAGTTAAAAGGACAGATGTAATTTTCCAAGGCAGCAATGAGCGAACACATGATGACATTTCCAATGAATACAAGCAGGTTTGTCCTGCTGAGATGGAACAATTCGCAGAAGAGTTTAGCTCTCGTGTCACTAAAATTGAACTTATAAAACTTTATGCACCTAAAAGCCCGTAGTCACTGCATTAATAAAAAAGGTGCATTTGCACTGTGGCTGTGGCTCACATAATGTTTCTGATTAACAGTGATTAACAGCTAAAATATTAAATGAATTGAGCAGTATTTTTAAAGTTAATAAATAAATAAAAACTAGTGATGCATGCTAGCATGTTCACTAATTATTTAATCTGAGTAAGTATTTCCCCAGAACAGAGTGCAGGTGATGCTAAAACAGGAATTTTGAACTAATGATAATGGTGATGATGTGGAGAGTAAAGGGTCCTCAAAAGAGAATCTCTCCATTAAATTTCACAGAGATCCACCCAGAATGTGGCATTTCACTCAAAAACAAATTTCAACCTTTTGGTGGCACTGAAGGATTTTTGAGCATATTGGAGATTCGTACCAGATGTGATGGCAAACCATCCAACAGTTTTTAATATTTGAGACAGAACGGAAAAGAAAAGAAAAGCATTTGTATACAGCAGGGTTTTTAGACCTCACCCTGGGTCAACACACCTGAATCCAATGATTATTCATTACCAGGCCTCTGGAGAACTTCATTACATGCCGAGGAGGTAATTTGGCCATTTAAATCAGCTGTGTTGGATCAAGGACATATGTAAAACCTGCAGGACTTCCGACACCCCTGATGTACATAATAGATCTCTTAACCCTGTAGTGCAGGGGTTTCAAACTCCAGTCCACCAGGGCCATTGTCCTGAAACTTTTCCATGTGTCCCTGTCGCAACACACCTGAATACAATTAGTAGGTCATTAGCAGGAGTATAGAACTTCACTACATGCTGAAGTGGCAACCCCTAATCCTACTCAAGAAAATATAAGTAAATTTAAGTGTTTGGAAAAAAGTACTCTTAAAAGTACTTTTATTGCACCATGTTCATTCACTCATCAGCTGCTCTAACATGAATCAAATGGCTGAATTGCCACCTCAGCGTAAACTCAAGTTCTATAGTTTTGCTAATGACCTACTAATTGTATTCAGGTGTGTTGCAACAGGGACACATGGAAAGGTTGCAGGACACTGGGCTTCATGGACTGGAATTTGAGACCCCTGCTGTAGTGCCACGATCCCCCCATGTCCTCTCAGATTCTTTCAGTTCTCCTCTACCTGTTTTATCTCTGTTCTGACAATCATGTGTGTGTGTGCGTGTTTGAGAGGGTGTAACTATTAACTCTGCTTACCCCTCCCAGAAGTGGGCGTGACTGCCCCAGTATTCACCTGAGTCCTATTTAACAGGGGTATATAACCCCGCTTCTTCATCGTCATTCATCGCAGGATTGTTAAGTGGCTCAGTGTGTGTGGCGTGAAGTAATTCTGGCCTTTTTGTTTGCTACCTTGTGTTCTTGTGAATGCCAAAACCTTTTGGACCTGCTCTCCTCTGTTCTGGTGTGCATGCCTGCCTGCCTGCGCTGCTTCTGGAGACACCTGCCTGACCCACTGTCGCTCACATAGACATATTTACCTGCATCCCTCCCAGAAAAAACATCAGCGGGAAAACAATTCCACCTGTGAAAGTGACTCAAACCAACCTGAGAAAACATTTGACCCTTACTTATCACACCACCGTGTGGTAACTGATCTTGAACCTACAAAAAGAAAGAGTTTGAAAATCAGCTTTCTGAAAAGCTGTGAATTGTTACAAGTTGTGAATTAAAAAGTCCCAAAGACTTATCATAAACCATTGTCAGTGATGGCCCTCAACCTAACCTAACCCTGTTCCATTAGAATATGTAAATGCTTTTTCTTTTAATTGCTCTTCCAAGTCTTTGAAATCAAAGAAAAAAACATTATTATTCATATACTCTATAAGACCAACTTGCCATGACTCACAGTTTCAAAGGATGGTTTATCTTAAACAATGCATTAATCAGCCCTGTAGTATATCTTCTATCTGAATCTGTTTTAGAGCTTAATCCTCCTTGTAAGCCAGCTTTCGTCTGATTGGCTTCCTGTCACAAACCAGAGATGACCATATTAGGGATATCTGCTTTCTTTGACATCATACAGAGGCAAGAGTAAAAAACCTGTCTGAAATGGTGCATTCACAGAAGTCTGAAGTCTGAGCTTTTTCTTGACAGATTTGTTGACAGCCTTACAACTCATTGAAACGATGCTTAATTTCTCCTGAAAACGAATGAGCAGTTGTCTCATGTAGACCTGAATGCCTTTATTATGTGACAGAGCAAATGTGACAGGTGTAAAATAGTATGGAAATGAAGATTTGTTGGCATCCCCAAAGAGACTATGAATCTTTACCATCATGTTTCAAGCTAAATGTTTAACCTCACAGGTGCCTTCAAACTTTTCATGAGCCATGCGGCCTGTTTAAAAGGGATAAACAAATGCTACTGTGTAGCATCACTGTGCACCACACCAAACATGGACCAGTGAAGGCAAAGGGCAGAGCTGTCTGGGGAGCTCAGGAAGAAGATTATAGGCATCAGTGTTAAAGGTCAAGGCTATAGGACCATTTTCAAGGAGCTTCATGTTCCTGTGGCCACAGTTGTTGTTGTTATTATTAAAAAGTATAACGCTCATTGAACTGTAGTCAGCCTCACAGGACATGGATGCAAGAGGAAATCCCAGGTTCATCACAAGGATAGTTCAGATGGTAGAAAAAGATCCAAAGAAACCAAGCTGAGCTCCAAAGTCAAGGTACGTCACTCTCTGTGCACAATGTATTATGATATAATATATATATTTTAATGATGAGCTTCATGGAAGAAGATGCAGGAAGAACACAAAAAAAGCCAAGCTGGAAATCGCCAGAACGCGTGTTGACAAGCCCCAATGTTTTTGGCAGAATGTCGAGACAAAACTGGAGCCTTTTAGTCCACCCACATCTGCTCACTTTTTACAGAAGGAAAAATGAAGCTTTAAAAGAAAACCTTGAACCTGTGCAGGGCACAAGTCTCAAGACTACCCAAGCATCCTGGAGTGAAACATATTGCAGAGTGTCAGAAAGCTCAGCCTGTGTAAGAGGTCACGGGCTCAAAAACGCAAAAATACAAGAATGGCTGAGGCAAAAAACTGACTATTCTTAAACGGCTCTCCATGAGCTCAGAGCTTAAGCCAACCTAAAGATCTACGGGAAAATCTGAAGATTGCTGTGTTGAGACGCCACCCTGAGACAGCTTGAGCAGCTCGCTGAGGAAAAGTGGGCCAAACTACATGTTGGCAAATGCAGACGTCTCATTGTGAATTACAGAGATCACTTATTGGCAATGATATTAAATTAAGAGTACCATCTTTTTTTGTCCATTCTAATTCTATAAAACACTCAAGTGAATCAGTAACCAAAAGCAAAGGCTGATTTGTGTTAAATGGATTAAACAATAAGGAATGTCATTAAACTTGAATCTGTTTACATTTTTTTCAGAGATCGTCATTGCGTGTCATGTTTGAATGATTGTGTTTGGATTTGTGGGTCCAAAATGAAAAATTTGGGCTTTTTAGCTTTTCTAGACTCCATGCAAAAATTCACATGTCAGTGAGATCATAACACTTAACACGCAAAGCATTCATTTATATCTGATTTTAAGTTTTAGAAAAAGTACACAGACACACACGCTTTAGGACAGCAGCCCGTTTGGCACAGTCAGACTGTGAAACACAGAAACTGTTGTTGACAGTGGAAACAAAAAGCTGCGTCAAACAGCTGCTTGAGCTTAAAGCATGTTGTGAAAATGACAGTGTATTAGCCAGCACACTAGCATCAATGCCGCACAGCAGTGCCCAGTAATACAAAGTAGTATTTAGGACAACAAGCTGTGATATTAATCCATTATGCTGCGTCAAATCTGATGTACAAACCTGCGAACACTGACTGTTCACAGATGGAAACGTGTTAGCTACACTCAGGAGGATTTGTTAGCACTTTAGATGAAATTCATCTATTAGAGAAGTATCATTAAGAAGGAACAATAGAGAGACGGAGGCTTTGATTTTGATGGTGTTTCTTTTACTACAAAATCACTTCAGTTTTCTGGTTTAATAGCAGAAGTTATTCAGTCCTCGGGGGAATGCACTTATCACAAATTTCTGCAAATTGTAAGAGTTTGAAGGAGGGGAGAAAAACTTTGACCATTAGTCTTTTTTTATAAAAAAAAATCTCAAAGGGTGCAGTGACAGATTGCAGAGTCAAAGACGCTATTAACAGTCACGTCATACCTGCACCGAGCCTGCAGAAACCTTTTTCTTCTTCTGCTTTCCTGCTGGTGCGGTGGGGAAACACAGTCTGCTCTCTCACCTGGCTGCCTCCTGCTACGCTGTGGCTCAGGTGTTCTAACTGGAAAATTACAAGTGACTTGATTTGTGTAAGTGGCTGTGATAAATTAGCTGTGTTAAGCTTTTGGGCACAGTGGTACTTGTTAGCCTCTTCCAGCAAACAGCTATTAAAAAAAAAAAAAAAAAAAAGACACACTGCTCTGCATTTTACCGAATTACAAACAAGCAGCAGGAAAGAAATTAAATATGATTGGTTTGTCCACTGATTTAAATTTTTCCTTGCTTGCTAGATCATTAATTACCCCACCACATAAACAGTGTCTGAAGACCTCATTAAATACAGCGCTTTATTAGGAAACCGCAAACTGAACCTATGTATTACTACAATTATCCAATCAGCCAATAATTTAGCAGCTGTGCACAAAAATCCTGCAGATACAAATCGAGAGCTTTGTGTAATGTTCACATCAAACATCGGAGAAAATGTGATCTCTGCGGCTTTGACTGCGACATGATTGTTGGTGCCAGGCAGGCTTCTCTGAGTCTTCCTGAAACTGCTGATCTCCTGGGGTTCAGTTTAATCTGAACGGTGCTAAAAACAAAATAAAACAGCCAGTGAGCGGTTCCTCTGCAGAAGGAAACATCTTGTTGATGAGCGAGATCAGAGGAGAGTAGCTAAGCTGGTATGATCTGAAAGAAAGACTACAGCACCTCTGATAACAACAGTGTGAGCAAAATAAATCACCAAAGAACCAATCAGCTCCTTCATGAACAACAACATTAGAGCAACATTAGCCTCTGCAAATACTCCAAGTGTCCGCACCTAATTCAAATCTGAAAATAAAAACAAAAATACTCCTCGTAGTTTTGCACTATTGCCCCAAAATAAAACATAAAAAGCTCTTTTTCCACCATATACTTCTACTACACATGTGCACAGTTTGACAACATCACAGCTACAATAGCTGCTCACACCAGAGTGTTAACACTATCAGCGTCTCATCAGAGCACTTAATGAATGCCATGCTACGCATATGGTGTGCATATGGTCGGCCAAGAAAGATGAAACAATCCAACAGTAGCCTCTGACTGGAACGATAACAATTAAATATGCCTGCCTCCACGCGGTTGAAACATTTTGCGAACTGCTACTGTGAGCATGCGCCAGTGCAGGATTGGCTAACGAGTCCCACAGTTTGGCTCGTGATTGCTTCTTTTTGGGCTGGACGACAACCAGCAACATCTTTAATGCTTCAGAATTCAGCAGCAGATTTCTTTTCAGGATTTGTCGAGCACTGTTTCCGTAAGAGCGGAAGGGAAGGTTTAAAAGACTGTAGCGAGACCTGCCATGATGTATGGTTTGGAGATGGTGTCATCAATTAAAAGAAAAGGGCAGCAGGCAGAGCTGGAGGTGGTATTGTTGAAGATTTTCACTGGGAGTGACTGGGATGGTTAGAAATGACTATGCCAGAGAGGTTGAGAAGCTGAGGTTGAGAAGTTTGGAGACAAGGTTAGAGAGGAAAGGCTGAGATGGTTTAGTGGATATATTGGATAAAGGATGTTGAATATGGAGCTGCCGGCCAGGTGGAAATAAAAAGACCTCAGAGAAGATTCATGGATGTAGTGAAGGAGGACATGCAGAGGGTTGGTGTGACGGAAGATAGGGTGGGAAGAAGGTAAATGATCTGGTGCGGTAACCTGTAATGTACAATGCTACTGGTGTTACCTGAAGAGAGGGAGTATGTGATTGGTTCTGTCTCTTTGTCTCTGCAGTGTAGCCTTCACAGTTTTCAAGATATCATTTCCAAATTTTGTGTGATGGTCGATATCAATAACAGCTCAGGCTGATTTAATTCTGGTGAAAATCAGGTCAATGGATCTCTTATGGACCGTCTTCAAACTACAATAATATTCTAGGCCTCGGAGGACATGAGTACTTGGGTTGGCTAAGCATTTGACCTTGACCTCCATTGTTGATCTTGAAAAAAAAATGTCAAGAAACCATATTGAGTAATATATCATATGAAAGGGCCTGGAGAGAACTGCACAACACATATTTTATTTTCTCCAATATGACGCCCTATGACCATAGCCCTTGCCCTTTGGGGGAAGTTGCACTCTGAATGGGCTTGTTCTATACGTGTGATTGTCATTAGATTCATGGAAAAAAGAGCATCAGATTTCTAAATAATTGGCCCTAATTAACTTTCTGATGAAAGCGCTGTACTGAAACATGGAACCATACTGTGATGCAAACCAATAAACAAGTCAAATATGAACAGTTTGTGCTGGCTCACTTGGACTTTGCTGATGTGTTGTACATTCCTTGGAGTGCGTTATTTGAGATGCACAACATGCTCTGCCTTTGCGGCTTATGGGCACTAACAGAAGACCACATTGTGTTGCAGTCCTGTCAGCCAAGAGCAACAATCAGAGGCACAGACTCACCAGATCGGGTTGGTGAATGGGAAAAAACATAGCCTGGTCTGGTGAATCTGATTTTTGACTCCTATTTTTTGTATCGGCTGAGGCATGCAGATGGTAGGTCAGAATTCAGTGTCAACAGGATGAAACCCAACAGGACATGATGTCTGGGATAGATTTTTTTTTTGGCACATTTGGGTCCCTTTTCCTGATCAGCATGAATCCTGATCAATCGTGGCTTGAATACCACAGTCTGTCTAAGTATCGTTGCTGGCCATGTGCATCTCTTCATGGCCACATTTTACCCTCTCCTAATGGCTTCTTACAGCATGATAATGCAGCATGTCACAAAGCATAAGCCAGCGCAATCTGGTTTCATATGCATGACAGTGAGTTCAGCGTACTTTAGTGGCCTCCCCAGTCACCCAATCTAAATCCAGTCGAAATCCTTTGGGATGTGGTAGAACGAAAGATTGGCAGCATGAATGTGCAGCTGACAAATCTGCAGAAATTATTTAATGCATTCATGTCAGGATGGAGCAGAAACTCAAAGAGTTTGCTACAACGTCTTGTGAAGTCAATGCCATGAAAATCTGAGGCTATTTTAAAAGCAAAGTTGGACCCTAGAAAAAAAGTGCTTCACTGAGCTCTTTGTGCCCAGCATCAAACACAAAGCCAGCACAATAAAAACATCTTCCAAAAGCTTGAACATTACCAGCATCACATGTTACTAGTTTCAGGGCCTAACGCTGTGTGTGCTCAGTTTCCTGGCTTTGTTCTTCCTCCCAAACAAACAGCAATCTAATATTTACAAAAAAAGACAAAGAGGAGGCGAAAGACTTGCATTCATTTTGTTTTTTTTTTATATATATATATATATATATATATATATATATATATATATATATATATATATATATATATATATATATATATATATATATATATATATTTTAAAAACTTAGAACATGTAGATATTAAAGTGGAGCAGTACAGAGATTAAAGCACACAAAAAAAGAGTGATGGAACAAAAGGTCCCAAAAAGGGGAAATGGCACATGTGTTGATGATGACCTAACCACTTGTAACATTTCCAAACAAATCAGTCAAATACTATATAATATTGTTGTAAATAGCATATAACTGGAAATAGAGCTTTCCTGTCTCTTTTATAGGAGGGTATCATGTGAGCAAATAGGAAATGTGAGTCTTGGCTTATTGTCTTGTGTAGCGACATGTCATAAAATTGGCAGTAAAACCAATAATCTGTTTTAAAATCTACTGAGAGTAGTCTTCCTCCCTCACACACTTTAAATAATCTCCCTGTCGTGTGTGAGTCAAGCTGCTGCGGGACACTTACGTGTCTCAGAACGTAACATTATGTATGATTATCCTTGTGGCGTAACCTCTAATTTTTTTTTTTTTTTTACATTTTTATCCAACTAAATTGTTTTCCCTCTTGCATGCAAGAGGTGATGTGCTCTCTGAGTAGATTACATTCAGGTGAACAAAGTGCACAGCTCTCATATCAGAGAGAGAAAGAGACCAGGGTTCACTACTGCAGCCCTGCATGTGTGACGGTGGTGAACTTTAAGCAGCAAAAGTAGGTTGGCTAAAGAAGGGAAACAAAGTGTTATAGTTTTCCATTTAAAATCACATCTTGTTTTATTTTAGAATGACTCTTAAAGTGTTATTGTGCGCTTTTAAAGTTTGAAGGTCTCTCAGATCGGCGGAGCAATCGCTCCTTGTTGTTCCCATGTTGAGGCTCGTATTAGGCCGAAGCAAGAGCTGAGGTTTTATAATCAGGTTTAGTCATTTTTTAAAATTTTTAATTGACTTTTCATTTCTTTTTGCCTGTTTAATTTCTGTTTTTCCACATTTTATTATTTTTATGTAGTATGTCTTTAATTTGTTAACACATTTAATGTATTTTTTATTTTATTTTATTGCTGTCTTTAAACTTACTTTTAAAGTGCTCTATAAATAAAGGGGATTGGATTGTTTAGCAACTGGCTAATGCCTAAATTGAAACTATCAAACCACATGCATTCGATCTGAAGTAGCACAGATATTGCATAACCAATAAAAATAGCCTCCATAATTTAATTGAGTACAAGTACAGCATGAAACAGATGATGGTCAGCCTGAGACTTTACAGTGTGGAATTGCAGACGTGGTTTGTGTCTTTTTTTAATCTTTCTTATTGTCTTTGTTAGTAAGACGCCTGTAAAACCGATAAAGATTGAGATTTGTGCGGCACTTAAATGAACTATTTTGACAGCCACTCGGGGCGATGCAGCAGTTACAGCCTTTCTATGTGGACATCTTCCTGTGCTTGTGTGAGTTTCCTCCAGTTACTCTGGCTTCCTCCCACATTCCAAAGACAAACATGCTCGGTTAACTGCTGGCTTTAAATTGGCTGTAGGTGCTGATGGGAGAGCGTGTAGTTGTCTGAGCCTTAAGAAAATGGATGGACGGTGGGAGAACTGCTCCTATTATCCACTCTGATGGAAAATACAGCAAAAACAAAAGTCCAACAAGTGATTCCCTGATTATCTTCAAGTTTTTTTTTAACACTTTGCATAACCATCCAAATGGCCAGACTGCAGCCTTTAGCAGACTGGTTCTGACCAATTTGTTTGACACCTCCTGCCTAGACATAAGTTTTAAAGTGTTTTAGCCTCTGTTAGAGGAGATTCTGTTATATTATCTCAGATTTTGGAGTAAAGACAATCGGTCAGTATTAATGTGTTTGCAGCTTGCCATGCATGCAAATGAACAACCTCATGAAGTTGAACAAATTCAGTCTGTTTTCTGCAAAAGTGTGATTCAATTGCGTAGTGGCAGAATTTCTACTTGATGCAACAGAACCTTCCACTGCAAACCACGCACTGTGACAAGGGTCATAGGTGGGAATCCCACTTAAAGATACTGTGTGTACCTGATAAATTAAACTGTGAATGAGTTCATTGTTATTGGGTGCACCTGTGTGTCTGGTGTCAGCGTTTTAGCTGTGAGAAGGCTCCAAAAATATGACATTAAAATCAAATAAAAGGTCACGCAGTCCTTAGCACAGAAATCTACCGTGACGTAAACCTGCAGGGGGTGAAGCAGAATCCACGCAGAAACAAAAGCACAAAGTGAGGCCATGACTAGGTAGGAGTGAGGACGGCTCTTTCTTCGGGAGGATACTTTCCCCTTCGGATGAAGAGGAGGAGTGTGGAGACACTCACGTGATTAATTTTCGTCTGCGATACTAGATTTGAACAAAGTCAAGTTCACTATGTCTAACGTGGCCCATACCGGAAGTGTTCGGTGTGGCGTTTTAAGATAAAAGCCAAGCGACTAACTGAACGCTGAGACTAAACTAAAGCCCACGGGTCGACCTGGAAAACACGCGTGTATCAAAAGCCCCAAAATACGCGTTTCCATTTAATTCCGTTTGAAACTGGGTTTAATTGTGACCCATTTAGCTGCTCTTAGGTCAGGTGAGGAGTGGCACCGGTTTCATTTCGGTATGAACTCTTTCATTCCAGATATTCGTTCAGCATCATTAAAAAAGGGGTGTGACGTTTTTAAGGGTTAAATGATGTCATCACTGTATTGTCAAAGCTGGTCATATTCGGTGCATTTTTTTTTATCAAGCCACTGGAAATGAGTAATAAGACTCAATTTAGCAGATCGCTTAAAATAACAATTAAACGTAGGCTAATTTATTTTATTTTGAAAGGAACTTCCGGACACGTCTTCTACCCCACAGTGGGCTTGATGACCGGGAGCTGCGACTCTGGACATTTTAAGGTGAGCACGTTTAGTTTGGAGCGGACTTAAAATCCCAGAGCGGGGCTGCTGAGGGCAGGACAGCGGGCACAGCAGCTGCTTCTGCGGGAGGAACACCTGAGAAAGGTGCGCTCAAGCCGGGTGACAAATTACACACCAAACTGGAGACTTCTTCGGACTTGGCTCTGTTTCAGACTCCCGGTAAGCGGCACCGACGATGCTCCGCTCAGGCTCTCGGTCTTAACATCACAAAGTAACTCGATTTTTAAAAAGTGTCAGCTTTCTGGATATTTGTGCCCTTGTTTGTTGTTGTTTTTTAATCAGCGGACGCGTGATGATTCCCGTCGCATCGCGCTGCGGTAGGTGAACTACTGGAAACGTGAGGGAGCTGGAGCGGGAGGGGAGGGTGGAAAGCGGGTCTTTGCGGCCAACTCGGACCTTTTCGGCTTGATTAGAGCTGTAATTTCACCTTCCACGGCTCAGAATACATTCCCACCTTTTTCTCTCGGCTGTGGACGCTGAATAAAAGCAGAAGAAGTCGGTGTCAGCTGAGCCAGAACGGTGCGGATCCGTCGGATGCCTCTTTTTTGTCGTTTTCCTCCCCTCTCTACACTGTTTCCATGATTTGCGCAAGGAATTTCATGTTTGAATTTTTAATTGGAGAATGACTAACCTCACAGGGACACTCTGCTGCTCTTTCCCTGCCGTTTGTTGCTCAGACAAGTCTGATCCTTTTTGGAGAACGCGTGCAGCATCCTCGTGGTTCCAGCCAGGGCGCGCGTAACCTCTCCACTGATGTCCATTGATTTATAATATTTTTTTGTGGGGGGCCATTTATCGAGTGTCGCGCAAGGACTCGTGTCCGTTTATGGAACACTGTTTTTTCCCTCCCTGCTGCCCGGGTTGGATCAGGATAGTTGGAACTTTTTGCTCTCTGATGTGGGGGAAACGCTCTGCGTTGCCTGGAGAAGACGCGGTTTTGCCGTGCCCTAGGTTCGCTGCTCGCAAAGACTCTGAGAAGACTGGCCAGTAACATTTCTGCTTCTGAAGACCTCCAATTTACATCGGACTCCCTGCCGCTCAGACACTCGTGCAGTTGCATTTCTGTCTATTGCGCATTATCCAACTTAAGACCCTCGAAGAACTGCAACAGCGTCGTGTGGAGGCTAACACCTGCAGAGAGGTTTATTTACCCTCAATCGGCTACTGCAACAGCTGGGATTTAACATCCTCCTGCAGGGATTTCTACCATGTCAGGTGTACGGGATTTCAGACGGACTCTCTTCATCTGTGTGGCGGCGCTTTCATGTGGTGAGTACCCCTTCTACCTCCTTCCCCCTCCCCTCCTCTCCTGCCCCCCATTCAAAACACACACCCGCCAACAGGGTTCCAGGATCATATTCACGTTGCATAGAAAGCAATGGCCCTAAATTTCTGAAACATGCACCGCAGAGGCAGTTGGTCTTGTTTATTATTATTATTATTATTATTATTATTATTATTATATTTTTTTTTATTTATTTATTTTTTTTATTTTTATTTTTTTTAATGACTGACCCCCCCCACACACACACACACACACACACACACACACACACACACACACACACACACACACACACACCACTAAACACAAACAATCATACTCCTGTTACACATTTCTGAAGAAATTCAACAGTGGCTTCACTCCTGGTCTGTTTTCCCCTCTTAGGTAACTCTTTTTTTTCCCCAGAGGAGAATGGCAGGCACACCATCAAACCAGATACTTCAATTGGAATAAAAAAGCACTGCGGATGTAATTAACTCTCATGATCATCACAGTCACAAAAGCATGAAAAAAGCCACACTTCAAATGCTATAGAGAGCTGAGAAGAAGGCTAAAATACCCACTCCACATCGGGTTAGAGTTGCTTATGCTCGAGGACTCGCAACATATTTGAGAACTGATTACATCTGCTGCTTGTGAACGAAGTCACGGTGTGTTACACAGCAGATACACATACAGTGTGTTCTACATGTGCTGATGAAATCTAAATCAAGCATCCTCAAAGATGATTTCCTGACATGTCCCAGTGATCTAGTTGGACTCCAAAACACTAATCCTCCTTTAATATCCAACTCTTTATTTATTTTTTTACTGATGCAGCAGCAGCAGCGGTGCAGGACTGTTTCCAGCAGTAAGCAAAGTGTGACATTGCAATGCGTGGATTAAGTGTGTTGCTGGGAGGCAACCCCAGGACGAGCAACTTGCAGCGCAGTTTCTGTTTATTCATTTGCAGGCACATTTAAAAGGTGCTTATATTTAGACCCAGATTAGGACTCTTCTGTGCTTCACCCCAGTAAGCCGAATGGAGACGGAGTGCAGTTTTCCTTCCATGTTCAGTGTGTAACCACCTCTTGCTTCCTTTCAGACATCTTGCACAGTATCTCCCCTCTCCTACTCATTTTCACCAAGTCTTGCCTCAGTTTCATTACCACACAAAAGAAACGCCTACGTGTGCACTAAAGCATATACTCTCCTTGATGGCTTCACCAAGGCTGTAAAGCCAGCGTGCTGTATGCTGCAATAGCGTGCCTACACAAATCCCACTAACGCCTGTGGTCAGCGTTGCTTAGTGCAGGGGTGGGGAGGGTGCTCACCTTCCTGAACAATAAAGGCACTGCTGTTGAAAGCAAGTGCAGGGACAGATTTGGCGCGTGGACGGCTGCCCCCTAAGGATGGTCTCAGAGTCTCTTGGCCTCGGAGACGTCAAGTCGCTCTCACACTTGTACACGGAAGCCTTCCTCCTGCGCTCATCCCGGCACTTTAAACCTCTCCCTCCTTGTCACTCTCATGCTAAATAAACAATTTTGTAAGAATACCTCAAGAGAAATGCAATAGACCTGCTGGATGAAGAGCTAAGCAGGCAAATCCCCAGGTGTGAAAAAGCAATATCATGGACTTTAAGGTCCATGATAGTGCTGTAATGAATCTATTATTTCTCATTCTTCTCACCTTGAATTTGTATTTTCATATATATTGGCTGGCACACAATGTTGTAAACACGCTAAAGATTATTTTCCCCCTTTGGAGTTGATGCACTAGGATACTTTTTCCTTCTTTCGTTTTGAGATGCCGTTGTAATTGTTCAGTTGTTTTCCTTCACCGTACCCCCTCCTCAGGAAGGTCAGAGGTCATGTGCTGAGCAGCATTCCCAGAGCTGATAGGGATTAAGGTTTTTCAAGGACACTTGAGCTAGGCATGTTCACTGATAAGAGCTGTTCAAAAAAAGTTTTCTGGCTACTTCTTGTGAAATGGTATGCTCCGGTGAAATAATAGGGCATCAGAATTGAGGTCTAATCTAGGGCAGGGTGGTGTTTGAAGTGCTTTTGTAGGCATTGTTTCTCCAAGATTGACTTCTTTTTTTTATTAGTGGGTGGGCTATGGGGATGTGAGGATGACAATGTCAGTGCTTTTAGCTGTCAGCTTCTGTCTTTTAAGTCTGATCTGAAAGAGTCGTTATCCTGTCATTGTAGACAGATTAGCAATTGTGAAGCTCTTATTGCACTTCCAGTAAAGTCAGGAGGCTTCTTTCGGTAAATTGCAAAAAGTAAAATGATCTTTTATGGAAGAAAGTAAAATTTGGCTTGGTGTGCAGGGAGAGGCTTTGCACATGGAGAAGAGCGGAAACTATACGCAACCATAACACAACTAAGCAAAAGTACTACAATAACACATACTGAGATAAAACCCAACAATCATATGACTCCCTATGAGCAAGCACTGTGGTGACAGTGGGAAGGAAAAACTCCCTTTTAACAGGAAGAAACGTCCAGGATGCTACATACAGGTTTAAGATTTGTTAGATAAAAAAAGTTTGATACTTAACACATTTAACTGATATAATATGGAACTCCACCCACATACAGAAAAAACATATTTCTAACATAGCAGTAAATCAGGGGAAACATTTATACAGTTTCTTTGGAGGCAACTGCTGATTATTTTCTTAACTGTTTAATTTTTGAAATCTAAAAAGCAATGTTGAGCAAATGTTTCTATTGATCCTTGAATTGACTTCTTCCTTCACTGAAACAAAGCTGTGGCAGTGTGTTATACATTTAGCTGGTGTTTAGGCAGTTATCTACTATGTTAATTGATCGTGAGACCTGGATGTCTTACCACCTGGGCTGAACAGCTTTCTGGATGAAATCCAAAAAGACTGTGGTGAACTCGGATAAGTGGGTAGAATAGATGGTGACTAGCTGTTACATTAAACGTGCCACTGATTACTCGGGGCTACGTCTGCAGTCAGCAGCATAGCGTGGATGTGGGAGCACTGTTTGCCCAGTCATAGTTTGGATGTAGCTGGCAGCGTTCCCAGCACCAGCCTATCTCTGAGAGTAGACACTGGACAGAGAGCAGACAAAGCGGCAGTGTGACACACCAGCTCTCATGTTCCAGCCTAATTGATTTACATGTGTTGAAATGAAGCCTTTTTTTTTTTTTTTTTTGCTCTGTTGCTGTGTTTGAAGAGGTTTCCTGTTTTCCATCCTTTTGTGTGGAAAAACGCAGACATACATGCAGGAGGTGCATATCCATAGCCATTAACACTCTGTGACTGCAAATGAGTCAGCGGCGCTGTTTAATTATTCTGCTTTTGCTCCCATCAAGGTGATGTTGAATTGTTTGTGTACCTGTCACTTTTTACACCATAAAGCATATGGTTTATATATTTTTATTATTATTATTTTTTTTTAATGGCGTTTGCCGTCAGCATTAGATGATGGTAATGGTAAATCCATGTGGAGCATGGCACAGTTTAATACTTTTTTCATTTCAGTGACAGTTGGGCTTGAGGCTAAAACCAATCTGTGCACTCGGAACAGCAGGGCAACGAACAATAAGAGAAGCTGTTACTGGAAAGACGGCTCTTTGGTTTACTTGCAGTCTCGTTCCATAATTACGTCGCAGGTTTTTGCAGGTGGGCATGTCATTCAGTTAAAATGGATTTTTCTGCATTTAATTGTTGGAACAAGCCAAAACTAGATTTCTCTGAATTGTAAATGGATTAAAAAACAAAAAGCAAACAAAATCTTCGAAACCCAGCTATGCTTGAATCCCTTCAATTTTCTGAGCTGTGTTTTCCAAGCTCTTGTTTCTGAGGCGTTGTGGAGTGTGCAGTGGCTGTTGTGAATTCTAAGGACGTTGTCCTCTATCAGCAGTGAAATGGACCTTTTATGAAGGACTGGCTCTCCCAGATGTAGTGGGATGTGCAAGACCTTTACCAAGGGCTTCAGGGTTTGTGGGCACTTCCTGCAGGGGAAAAAAGTAGAGTATTTGTATGCTATACAGTAACCCATTTTGTCAGACCTTCTTTGAACTTTTAAATGGTTGAATCTGGTGAATGTACTTGTTTCTTTTGCTAAGGGTAAATTCCTCAATTTCATTTATTTATTTTTTTTGTGTTCAGGTTTCCCTCGAGTCCATTTTCTATCTGCAAAAAGCCAAGTTTTCTGACAGTGACTAGCATACATGCATCATATACACACTGCACATATAAAACATGGTTTATGATAACATATTTGTGTCCAGGTAATTGCTCATGTAAAAGGTTCTGACATAAACGGTAGTAACCAGTAAAAGTCTGGCTGTACTGCAACAAGTGCTTTAAGGTGATACTGTGCAAAGGAGGTAACACCTCGAATCTGATGAAACACCTGGCGACGCATAGCGTGTGTTTTTTTTTTTTTTTTTTAAAGCAGAGACATGCACCGTATTTGATAGCTTGCTGCGAGACCTCACACCGAGCACATCTACTACGGGTGTGGTGCCTGTTATTGGTCCCGGAGTTAGCAACATCCCCCAAGAACCCGAAGAGGAGAGTCCTGGCCCCTAGCCCTGCCAGTGTAGCAGAAATGATGATGAGGATGATGATGGCAGCAGCAGCTGTTCTTCTCTGCGTGAGTAGCTTAATGTTCGTGTGTAATTTACGTTGAGTAGGCTAACCACGTTATTAAATTAACGCACGTAAGGTGAACTAGCAAACACCGTCGTAGTTACATGCAGCTGTCTTCTTGTTTGATGGCAGATACTCCCTTCACCCTGGCCAAAAAAGCTAAAATGACCAAAGAAAAAGTGGGGAAACAGCTAAACATGAGAGGTTTTTGGACAAAGTTTGTGTTCTTCATTCTTTAAGCACCAGTTTGAGCACCATTTAAGCACCGGCACCGTTTCAAAAGTACCGGTTTGGTACTGGTATCGGATAAAACCTAAACAATACCCCTAATCATGACCTCTCTCCACAATTGGTTGATGGACCAACAGCAGCACAAGCAAGAGTAGCCTAGACTGATTGTTTGGGACACTGCCCCCCGGTGACGGTAAACAGCTGCAACACTGGAGAGCTGCGCGTAGGACCATTGACAGACCATGTCGGAGCCTTGAGAAAGCGACCCTACTGCTCACTTGATCTCTAACCTCAGTAAGCACTTTCCTAATGAGTTTATGGCCTATGGCCCAAGTCTTAGTTATTACAGCCTGACCTCTGTTTTGTAACATCTGGGTATGCTTTAGGGTGCGACTACTTTGCGATTACCAAGGCACTGTTGGATGAGCACCCAGCGTCCTCTCATGCTTGAGAACAATGATTGATGACGTGCTAAGTACATCCAGCCTTTATAAACAGTCCGTATCAATGGTCGTTTGTCCTTGAACATTTTTTTTGCATATCTTTGCAGACATTTGGATACAAAACTTTCCCCCGCTTACTTAAATCTCACAACATCCAGAGTCCAAAAAAATCCTTCTGTCTGAAATGGTTTGTATCGTGAGACAACGTTAACTGTTTTCCAATCCATAAATGCAGCCCATCTGTTTTTTCTTTATTAAGCATTGCTGTGTGAAAGATGTTTTCTTTTTGATTCAATTTGAAAAAAATAAAAAATAATTAAAGGGAAATTTCTGTCAAAAATCATCCACCACCTGCTTGGCTTGATGTATGATTCGAGTCCAACGAGGACGTATAGAATAATTGGACCGCACAAGGCAGTTATTCATTCATCAGTGTCAGGTGATCACTGTCGTATTGTGTGCACGTGTAGATACAGATCAGGTTGCACTCCAGTGCTTTTATTTTTCCAGAAATTCTAAACTTTGCACCAGACAAAGGCCACATAAAATTTACCCATGACATTTACTCAGTGTCTTTGTAACCGCAAGCAATTTAATATTTCCCTGCAGGACAGCTGGGGATACGAGCACTTACATGAACATCTTCCAGCTCTTTTTATACTCAGCAGGGAAGCAATCAGTCTTCTGCATTAGGCGATCACATATGTTTGGTCTGAAACGAGTTCTCGTGCACAGCGCCTCGTGCGCATCTCCACGATTCTGCAGCGCCTTTGATTTAAAATGGCTTGCTTTGCTTCCCGTGGTATTGTGAGTCACGCTTGGCAAAATGTTACCACCTAGATTTTTACATTTCCTTGCAGAAATGGATCGAGATGCACAGCGATAGATCTTGTCACCGCTAAGAAGGAATAGCCACTTCTTGGACACCCTCTGGGAAAGACGTTAGCCCTGCCACCAGCTGGGCTTTACTTAACACCTTTATCCGGTTTTATTGTCTAGATATGATGGCACCCACTGTGACATGCTCCTTCTGTGGTGTTACAGGGGTATAATCATTTTCCTCTAATTCTGGTCGTCCTGACACGGCAATATAGCTCACATTTAATAAGTTGTGTCCCCTGACACGGTGAAAGAGAATGAGCTTTCTGAATGAAGAAAAGGTTAGACTGAAAGTGGCCTCTTTAATTTCTCTAAGAGGACTACATGGAATACAGAAATGGTAAGTCGCATCATGTCCACATGTGGCACATGACATATGTTCACAAGAGAGGGTCAGACCTCCCCCTGTTGTACAGAGTGTTTGATGCCTTGCAGCCAGGATTGTACAACCTCACACTCCTTATAGCTCTCCGTATAAGGCTGCCAGCTTTTGTTTACTGGGAAACTGATGATCAGTCACACTTATAAGGCAGCAGTCATCAAATTAGTTTGCCCTAGATTACCTTATCAAGCGGAAACCCTGAGTTTTTTTTGTTGTTGTTGTTGTTGTTTTTCTTACTTTGTGTTAGGTTTAGTTAATGGTGCTGTATTGGTGAGCGTTAAATGAATGGAGATGCACAACCGACACAAAAGTATTGCACTGTATTATCACAGTTTACGAGCTGAATTTTGACCGCTTTTGCGTCTGCGTGCAGTTTTCCCAAACAGGCGATTATTGTTATCGACCAACTCGGTTCTATTTCGAGGTTAACTAGTCTAAATAATTGCACTAAAGTATCATTTTGATGGTCTGATCGCCTGACTGCTGGTGTGTCTTAGCCTGTAGGAGACTGTTGTAGTGATTCAGTTTTCTCAGATCCCAGCAGCGCTCCCCTAGAAACCAGAGGGAAAAAATGTAATCAGAAAAAAGGTCCTTCCTCCCTCGTGCAGCTAAACCAAACAGAGGAGAGACGGGTGAAGATATTTGAGTTGAACTCACTGGCTGACTTGAAGTGTGACAAAAGTATTTTTCATCCACCTGAAATTAGAGGGGAGACTGACTCTGCTCTGTTGTTTCTTTGAGTACTCACACAGATAAGTACCAAAAATGTAACAACTCTTGGGTAGTTTGCAGGTAGGGTTGAATGTAAAAGGGTAAATATGAACGGGCAATAATGGCAATTGATATAACGGGTAATATTCTACGAGCATCGTTGGACATAAATGTGTATCTTGTGCCACATTAAAATGGCAGATAGTTAAACAAAGTCAAAAAACATCCGGTGTAGGAGTATTGGCGGCCTGCTTTGCATATCAGCAGTTTGTCTCCGTGGACTCGGTGTGAACCATTTGTGTGCAGTCAGTGCAGCGGGAGAAGTATGACCAGATTTTCAGCTTTCAGCACATCTTGCACTATCTGCTCTCTTCCCCACACTGATTTCCCAGTGCTACAAATCTGCTAAAGGACTCAGAGATGAACGCTCCAGTCTGGCAACCAACCTCAGCTTCCTCCTCTACAACCAGCCAACACTTAATTCTTTCTCTGCGCTATATTGTTTTCAGCTGTAGGATTGCTTTTCCTGCTGCAGTTGATCCACACTGACTTGACTGGGGTTCTTAAGTTCCCCCTGGTTTCTCATTGTCATTAAGGCAGAAGGGAAAAGCGTGTTTAAATATGTTCCTGTAGATTGGTCTCGTTGTTTGACTTTGACAATTATTTCTCTGGAGAAAGTTGGTAAAATTGTCTAATGTCTTGTTAGATGATGTCCTATAAGACAGAGCAAATACAAGCCACAGACAGCTTCTCTTGTCTCTTACTGGTAATTATACATAGGACGTGTAGCGGCAGTGTTCTCCTTTAGAAGCAGACGTTGTCAAAGTGACATCATGTTCTGCAAACAGTACAGTGAATCCTTAAACTGTCACTTTTATTAGCAAAAAGCCAAATTTTGCTGCGATGCATTTTTTTTTTTTTTTAAATTTCAGGTTGACTGAACTAATTTCAAGTTTGAATATGACCATACCAACTTTTATTTGAGTTAGCCTACTTTTCCTTTTTAAAAATAACATCACTGCAGCATTAGTTATGCTTAAAATTAAACTGCTGTGACAGTGATTAGGCAATTAATATACTGCACCCTTGGGTCCATAATTATATGGACAGCGACACTTGTGTAGTTTTGCTTCTGTGTTCCATCACACTGGATTTCAAACCAAACAACCGAATTGTGATTGAAGTGCAAACTCTCATGTTTAATTCAAAGGGTTTAAATAAAATATTGCATTAACTGTTTGGTAATTGAACTGTTTTTCAAATTATACATAGTCTCCCATTTTCTTTTCCTGAGGTTGAAGTAATTGAACAAAGTAGCATAATTTAAATAAAAAGATTGCTTTTTAATATTTAGGTGAAAATTCTTTGCAGTCAGTGACCGCCTGAATCCTAGATCGTCATTCAAAAGCACTGCTAGGCCTTTCCTGCAGCCGCCTTCAGTTGCTTCTTGGTTTGGGGTCTTTCTGTATTCAGTAACTGAAAAATGCACTCTACTGACTGACTTGAATTCCTTTTCTTTGCCATGAGAGACTCCTGGATTGTTGTTGTGATGCGCTTTGGGTTATTGTCCATTTCCACGTTCTGCCTGGTCAGTTTTGCAGCATTTGGCTCATTCATAAAACTGAATATATTTCCTAAATGGTTAAATCAATGCTTAGTATGAACTAAAAAGGTATGTTATGTAAAAATGTCTTGGGCTTGAACATGTTTTAATGTTTTATAATCTGATATTATGCACCGCAGCTTTATCAGCACTGATTTCATCTGTCAGTAGTAGCAGCTACACCCCGACCAGGCTGGATGTGAAGCGTCCTCTCTTAAAAAGACAGAAAAATATCGTCATGACGGGATTCATCAAGTTTATTGCTCAGCACGTGAGGGCAGTTACTCTTATTCCTCCACAGTTCTGGCACCACGAGCTGATCTAGTATTGTTTTCTGCAATTGCATGAATAGATTAGCTGCACGCTGGTCGTCTTGCGTCATTTCAAAATAGCATAACAAGGTTAAGATGATGTAATGTGTTGCAAATACTATACTTTCCCTATTTATAATTGAGGTGGCGTGCTCGGTTCGCTCCACGCACGTCATTGTCAGAGATATGTATCCATGTGTGTGGACAGTGAAAGTTGTACTAAATCAAAATTGATGTTTCTGTTATTTTTTTTGTGATGCATGTATTACCTGCCTCAGGATGTCAGCTGTAGCTGTCAGATACTGTTGTTCATCTCCTGAACCTGACAGGGAGCACCCCCCCCCCCCCCCCCCCGTCTCCTTTGTCTGATGTACTGGCTCCTTTTCTTTCTGTTTTGTTGCAGTTTATTTGTGTAAAGACGATTTCTCTGAATTAACTTCCAAAGACAGTCTGGGGTTGAGTTTGGCCATGATTTCTAATTTTGCTAAAGTGCTGCCATTCCTCTGCTTCAGCCCCAGGATAAACAAGCTGCTTCATTCAGAGTTCATATAGCTGTTGCATTTACATCAATTAAAATTGGAGAATTTTTCTGCTTTTAAACTCGCGGTCTTATTTAGGAACGAAGTAATGTAAACGAGTCAAAAGTCATGAATATGATTAAAAGATTACGCCTCTGTGTTGCCTTTTGTGCATGTAGTTGTGTTCAATATGTAAGTCAGAAAAATCAATTTGCTGTCAAGGACTTTTGAGGTTAGCGTGTGGTGATATGTTGAAAATGTAGTTCAAATCATAGTCATATTGATTTAACAGAGGAAAATAAATGCTTTACAAAATAGGCCACCATAACACTGACAGCACTGGATTTGCCTGACGTCAGTGATCACGCTGTGTACGAGTCTCCAGACAAAAAGTGGCCTCTGTTTGTTGTTTGTTTTGCTTTTTTTATGGTTTGTGACAGTTGGATATTCACAAAGCATTCAAATCCAGAAAGAAAACAACACTAAACAGTGACAAAGTGTATTCTTTTTATTTGTGTGTATCTGCCTCTTATCAACAAGACACATCCACAGTTAGAGGAATTCATTAGTAATTAACCCTCCAGTTACAAGTATATCATTCACCTAACTTTCATGCACATTACACACTCACTCTCAATAAGTTTTTATTTATTTATTTTTTCCCCTTCACGTCGATGAAATGAGACGTCTACTTTGAGCCGCGAACCCCATGAAATCCCATTCAGCTCCATCTAAATATGGCAGGACTCATAAAGACTGAAGCACTCGCAGAGAAACCCTTCTCGGCGTCTTCCACTCCCGAAGAAAATCTCGCCCAAGGGTAGGAAGTCTTTGCTCAGTCACTGTTGATATTTTTGGAAGCGATACCGATTCCATATTTCACGAAAACAGACTGAATCCCATCTATGCTCGTATAGATCTGTCTTAAATAAGTTCTAAGCTGATTTATTTATATACATTTTTTTTCTCTGCCAGAACAGAATTGGGTGCTGGCAAGATTGCAAAATGACATTGGCACAGTTATTCTGCTCTAACTGAATTAAAGATTTTGGCCTGACTTGACGTTGGACCATACTCGTTTTTTACCGTGTTTGCTGTGATCTATGAAAACATCTTTTTTTTTTTTTTTTTATTTTAATCCTGCCTTGGAGCTACCGCCATATTGAGCCATGTCCAGAGCAATCAATTCTTTTATTAGGTTACATAGGCTCTGTGAGAGAAAAGGAATCCCTGGCTGTTATAATAGCCTCTGTATGCTATATTAGGTCCAAAAGACATTTTAGTAATTTCACAATAAGCCTATAAAATGGGATTTAATCCACACAAAGAATAGAGGCTGCAAGCTCTTTCATGCTTTTGCTTTCTGCCGGACTCCTGTTAGGTTAACTTTTCCCCACAAAGGCTCGAATTTTGATCAGACATTTTTAGTAAACATTTCTCACTTGCTGTCTTTGATGAATAAAAAAATAACTTGTAGCACTTAAACCTGTCCTTAAGCAGATATGTTAAATTAGTAATGCCATTCTCCCCTCTGCCTGTCAACTTTTTACATCTTCCATGCTTACAAATTCTGCTTCAGGAACCACTTTGGTGAATTTGAATCATATATATCCACTTGGCTATGGACCTGACTAAAATGAAGTTGACAATGTCAATGCAAAATGCATATGGTTCTCCTGACTGACTGAGCAATGTGAATCAGGAGCACATGCATCAGAACAAGCTGTGCAGCCCTCATAGCATTATCCCGTTCTTCTTCTCATGATGTGCATTAAGAACCTGTCCAATTAGCTCAAGTTTAATCTTTTATTTCTCAAAGCGAGGTATTGGAGAGAGGTCTCGGGGGGGCACTTAGCAAAAATGAGAAATTGATTTTTGCTTTCAGTTAATTTGCTAGCAGAGATAGCAATTAAGGAATATGCGAAAATATTGTGCCAATCTACAGAATATTGTAATGGAAGAGAGCCATGCGAGCACCATGTGTGCAATTGTGTGTAGAGTATTCAAAACAGCTGTGCGCCTGTTAACAAAACATTGCGATGTTACATTTTATCCTTAGTGTTTTTGTGTTGCATCACAAATGCACAGTAACTTCTGTGGTGGCATCAATGTGTTTGTTTAAGATTCATCTTCTTGCAGATCATTTTTTAAAGTCTAACATTTATCTGCATGAAAGCCTGTGCCGCAACGGTTAGCTGAGAAGAGAAGCTGAAATCTGAGGAGGCCAGCGAGGCTTTTCTCTCTCATGTATCTGCAAGTGATGCAGCTTTTTTTTTTTATTGAGGGAACGAAATAACCCATTGTGGCATCACACAAACGTTTTTCCTGACAACAGTGATTAAGATGATATAATAAGCCAAATGACTGTATTTACAATTTTCTGTGTGATTGCTATACAAATGTTGTGTATCATATTCACAGCTTGAAGGAAATGAAACACAAGGCTGGTTCATCCAATGTTAAGGCTCACAGTTTAATGCAAGACTAAAGTGCAAGCCTTGTATTAATGTGTGAGTGCATGTGGCTCTAGTCTAAAGTGCTTTGAGTGTTTCATAAGATATATAAAGCTATATAAAATTGCAATCTATAGATCGTCTCCCCCTCTTCCTCCCACTCATGACTGCAAAGTCTGTCCAAAAAGTAAAGGTTAATACATTTTTAAAGACAGAGCAGCAGTTTTTGGTTTTAAAGAATTTTAAACATCAGTTCAAACTCTAAACACAAGAACAAGTGAGTCATTCGACGTCAGCACCGTGCCAAACCAGTTTAAGCTGGTAAACTGGAGATGGATGAGTAGGCTCAGTTATTTCATGGTGGTCTGTGTCATTCATGTTTATTTTGATGTTCTCTCAGTGTGGCTCAATCATCCTATTTATATAGCACCAGTTCACAACAAATGCCATCTAAAAGTACTTTCTATTGAATCACGAGGAGCCTACAATATTAGACAGAACCACAATCCCCCGAGGAGCAAGCACTTTGCATGGGTGAGGGAGAAGATCCTTCTTACGGGCAGAGAATTCCTGAAAAACCAGGCTCAGTGAGGCGCAGCCATCTATCATGGGGAAAAGAGATGATGGCAAAGAATAGCATGGAGGGACCAGGGATAACAAACGGGACAAATCGAAATGTGTAAAGACAGAGAATAGACATAGGTTAATAATGTGCGCAGGGAGTGAGAAGAGAAGTCCTCAGTGCATCATGGGAAGTCCCTCTGCTGTTTGAGGGTATGGCTGCATAACTAAGGCTTGGTTCAGGGTCACCTGATCCTGTCCAACTTTATAAAAAAGAAAAGTTTTAAGCCTAATCTCAAAAGTAGAGGTGTCTGTCTCTTGAACCCAAACTGGGAGCTGGTTGCACAGAAATCCAGCTTCTGTTGTACTTTTAGAAACTCTGGGAAGCCTGCAGTCTGAGAGTGACGTGCTCTATTGTTGGAATATGGTACTATGAGGTATTTAAAATATGGTCAGACCTGATGTCGGGAAACAACGTTGTCTTATTATTCTTCCTTACATTTAGGGAGGGAACTACTAGAATCA
Organism: Mchenga conophoros; assembly: GCF_057382185.1. Lineage (NCBI taxonomy): Eukaryota > Metazoa > Chordata > Actinopteri > Cichliformes > Cichlidae > Mchenga > Mchenga conophoros. The sequence goes on along the minus strand of NC_140535.1, from coordinate 31,376,197 downwards.
TCACTATGATAAATTTCATTCAGTCATTGGATCTTTGGGGATCCTCTCTGATGTTGTATGGACTCAGAGTAAACACATCATGGCCTGAGGTAAACATTGGTGTGAGTTTCTGTGATATAAATAAGAGGATTGAATTAGCCTTGAACTCTGCATATTTATTCATCTTGTTGACAGACTTTATTGAGCGGTTAACAGTCCTTTGGGTGAACTCGTGGATGAAGAACACTTATACAGGTGAAGTCGGAAGTGTCTTTGGGGGAAAAAAGAAACTCCTGTGTGTGTGTGTGTGTGTGTGTGTGTGTGTGTGTGTGTTTTTTCTTTTCTTCCAAAAATAGGAAGCTTATAATCTCAGCTGCTGTCCAAATAATCACCGAGTCATTGGCATTGATTAAAGCCCCACCAAGCTCACAAATAATACTTGTTTTGCGCCTCTGGGGCAGGGAAATGATATATCCCCTTTGAATATCAGAACACAGAGGTCTGTTTGGTTTGTAATTAATTAGAAAAAGACAAGTGGGGGGAAAAACACTCACAAATATATAATGTGATGAGGGTAAATTACTCTGGCAAACTAAAAAGAAGAAAAATCATTTTCTAAAAAGGATTGGAATGAGGTTGAGTCAGCTCACTACACTCCCAACCCAGTGTGTGCTTGGATAAGGTGGAGGCTGAAAAGGTTCAATTTAGCACTGCATTAGCTGTAAGCGTTTAAGAGTGCCAGTGTTTGTTTTTCACATTAAATTACTCAGTGAGGCACGTGTAATTTTCTCACAGTGGGGGAAAACTGATTGGTAAATCCAGAGAAAATTGGAGTAAGAATAATAAAGTTCCAAATTCTTTGTATCTGCTGTCAGTGATCACACAGCTTTTGAGTGCCAACCTTAAAGAGGCTTAGAATAATGAATTAGTCATAGAGATCTCTGAGGACGTGAGGGAGGAGAGTTTGGCCTAAATGCACAAGTCTATCAGTGGCAGATAACAGCGCACACAATTAAAAGTTTTACATAGACTGCATTACTCTAATTTTGAAATACTTGAAATCCATTTTATTGCATAGCGAGGCTTTGCTTTGCATCACACTGATGTGGAGGAAAAAAAAACATTATAGGCATGTAGAGTTAAAGCCGTGTAATGATTTTATCTACTTGTGCCTGTGTTTATTTGCATATTTATTTCTTCATTTGTGAAGAAAAACAGGCAATTGCTTACTATCCTGTAATTAGTTGGAAAGTTAAGGTTGATCTGCATTCCCTGGGCAGGTGGTACAAAGACTGACAACATTAGCTGAGCAGAGAGGCAAAGATGAGCCAGTACTGGCTGGTTGAGAAGTCTGTGCTGTTTTACTTATATAGCCAACCATTATCATGTTAGGCCAACACTGGCCTCCTGCCTGTGAACACAGAATATGTTGGCCCAGTATATAAATGGTTGGCTGGCTCTGAATAGTCTTTTAATTAAAAGTTTGTCTTGGTTACTGTTTACCTATAAAAGTACTGAATGAATCCAAGCACCCAGGCTTAGTGAAGTAAATGCTACCACGCCCTGGATACTACCTTTTCCTGTGACTCTTATAGACAACCTTTTTGTGCCACAGACCGGTTTATGTTCGACAATATTTTCACGGACTGGCCTTTAAGGTGTCGAGGATAAATACAACAAAATAAAACCAGTACCAAAAAAGGATTGTTTTCATAATACGCAGGAAAAGACCCAGGGAAACAGTTAACGATAAAAACTGATTTAAAACCCTGAAAACCATAAATTTCACACCGGAGGCGCAACTCTCACGGACCGATGCCAAACTACTCCCAGGAGTTGGGGACCGCTGGAATAGGATGTGCTTTCTTTGTGGTCTCCCCCCACAAGCCAGGATGGGTCTATGCTTTAGTGCTGTCACAGTACTAGACTAAAATATTCCAATAACATTTTCAGTACCATGGAGTGGGAGCAACACTAACATTCAAAGTCTCTAAGTCACCACCTCAGTTTGAACTTCGGATGCCTTGAGCATGTGTAAATGCAGTGAATTTCTTTCTTTTGATTAGATATTTGCATCATGATCAGCTGAACAGGTCGGGGTACTTAAGGAAGTGGCTGGTGGATATGGAGCTTTTATAGGTAGAACATAAAAGCTTTTTAAGGAACAGATATATTTACAGGTCCTCAAGTCCTGTGCTTGCCAACTTTGTTCATTAATAGCACGTCTAAGTGCAACAGAATGAACATTTCACTTTCTTGTGCAATTATTTAAACTGTGTGTTTGACTAGAAAAAAGAGCCACACGGACATGAGGGTTTATTTTAATTCCAACCACGTTCTGGCATTTTCCACTTTCTGAAAGTGTTTGTGTCATGCTACGGCTTTTCTCATATTAATTTAGAATTAAATTTCAACACCATCTTTGCTAGAGAAGCCGTGTAATTTATGACCTTAACTTGTAAAATGCCTTGTAATCGGATAAGCCAGTTATGGACTATAGGATAACCTATACAGAGATCATATGGTTATTATGTTTAACAGATTTTCTGGTAATTAGACTCCCTCTTAATTTCACTAATCATGTTCTTATCATAGTACAGAGTTAAAGTAGAGCTTCATGAAATCAAACACTTCTGCATTACCATGATCTGTGGTTGCTTCAATTCTTTCCATTTCATCCATAAAAAATCCCTCCAAGGTGGCTTATTTTATTTTTCTAAGCAGTCCAGTAAACCATCACTCGTCTGGTTCACAGACAGGACCCATTCATTATAATCAGTGTGTTTCTTATTAACCCAATCAGCTGTCCCTGCAGCTGCCTCCAGATGCTGAAATCAATCCACCTCCAGAATTGCTGTGATGATTGCCAAACTGCTGGGTTATGTTGCTGACCGATTAGGGGGTTCATTCCACTAATTAGGCATTAAACCCAGCTGTCCAGAGCAAAAACCTTATCTTCTGTTTTTATTTTTCCTTTATTTATTTATTTCTTCTTTAATGCGGATGGAACACAAATTCCTGCGCTTTTCACAAGGACACTGCACCGTGGGTCAGTCACCATCCAGTGATGGTTTAGAAAGTTTAGCCAAAGCTGGATTTCGTTGTGATTATGTGTTGCATTTTGATGATCATCACTGGTGAGAACTTCACTCAAATAATGTCAAATCTGAGTTGAGGGGGCCTTCCACAAAAAATTTCAGACCGACCTCCGACTTATTCAGGAATATGGCATCACATCTATAATCTTTTTAATTTATTTAGTTTTTTCTCCTGGCCAGCAGGTGGAAATTCCTGAGGAGGAGAAAAAAACAAGTCTATGAAGATGGTCAATTTCCTCAAACTCCACTGCACTTGTGGTTTCCAGTGCTAGTTTCAGGCATTGCAGAGTAAAAGATCATGGTTTTTTTTGTTCGTGTCTAGAAAGACAATTTAAAAACTTGCTTTGCTTTGGGACTGAGAAGAGAGTACCATGTGTCCCTGGGTGGCGCGGTCAGGTCCGCATACAGCTTGTGATCAACAATCCCAATCAAAGAACTAAGACGCTGTCTGTCAAAAAGTCTCTTGATGCATGCTCAACCATCCAGGTAAGTAAATCCCAAAAGGTTGACTCACACAGGGGTCATGACAATTTGCATATTAATGATCAAGGAACTGACCTCATTGTTTCAGTCATTGTGCAAATATACAGTTTATAAGGTTGGGGAAACTGGGATGAGTGACGAAACATTTCTCCCACTTAAAACCCTCCGTCCAGATGAACAGAATCAACCTTTTGGGATGTCTGTCAAATATGTGGCATCGTCATTTTACGTAGTCTGTGGGTAATTGGATGAATGCATTGGCCAAGATTATTTTATTTTTCTAATTTAATTAAGAGTTCCACTCTATAAATAGTTGACCTATGCCTCCTTCCTTTTGGGCAAAGATGGTGAGAAAGATTAAGCATCCAAAAGTCTGTTAAGTACTGAAGAATGAAGCGTGGAAATCACAATTTCTGTTTTTGAGCTACACAAGGTATATTAGCCACACTAGCTAGTTGTTCAGAAAGGTAGCCACTTGTTACATTGTTGCGCACTATGATCATTAGGTTTGAATTACCAGTGTCCTTCATCTGACTTTCATCAAATATCTCAATCACATTTCAGAGGTGACCCTTTTATTAAGTAAATATCAAAGTTAAACCACTTAAATGTGAAATGTTGGTTATTATGAGCCTAATTTGTGACAGAGCTTCCTCTCTCCATAGACATTCATTGGGGGTCAGGCCCCCCTTTAGTGACGCCCCTGATTATCACTTTGCAAAGAGTGAGAGGAAGCATTCCTGGAAATCCATTCTGTGGTGATTTAAAAAGGGTTGTGTTTATCAGCATTATATTTTAAATTGTTGAATGACAGAAAAGTCTGGCTTGTGATTCCAATGGATTTTTAAATGATTTATTTCAGACGTTATACTTGATTTTTGAGTGTGAGTGTCAGTATTATCATCATCATCATCATCATCATCATCATCATCATCATCATCATCATCATTGGGTTTTTTTTTTTTTTTTTTTTTTGGTGTGTAGTTTGGTTACTACAGACCGATGTTAGTAATATAAGCCATGTCCTCTAAATATGAAGTTTATAAGTGCGGCTCAGCTCTGAAACAGATGAAACTGTTGCACTTTTGATCCCCAGAGAAACTGGGCCGGGTATGAACTGAACCCTATCTGCCCCGCTGTCGTCTGTCCGTTCGTTCATCTGGCTTTCTGTCTGTTGCACACGAATGCCTTTCCGAGACGTGCTGATTGGCCCAAGGGGACGGCATACGTTTCTACGCCATGCTTCTTTGACACCACCGTTCGCAATTCAAGAAAATGACATGTCCAGATCTATGCTTCATCTTTGCAAGGAGGAGGCCACAGTCCTCCTCCACCATTTTTTTTCTTCTTCTTATTTTTCTGCCATTTGGGATAACATTTTTTACTCTCTCTACACCAAAGACATTGATTATTTTGGAGGACAAACTGTGCGTTTTGTGTTTTGAGGTTACAAGTAGTGCGATTATTGATTTTTAGGGGACTGTTCTGGTACCTTGTGTGGTTTCAGAATAAGAGTGGATAACATATCCAGCTAGATTGGAGCTTAAAGTTACTCATGATGTTACTGTGGGTTTCCGTGAGTCTATGTAGACCTTCAGCATATACCTACACTGTTGCTCGCTGTTTCAAACTGGGTTTTCAGTCTCAATTTGGCAGAGAATAGGTGGAGAGGAGATATCATGAATGACCCCCACTGACTGTTAAAGCCTGATGGGTATGGTGTATTCACACCTTGAATCCTGTATGAGGTAACGTCCCACTGTGCTTTCTGGGGCTTGGTAATTAATTACTGCCAAAGCGCCGCTGTCAGCTGTCTATTCATCCCTGACCTCTCGCTGTTGGAGATGTTGCAAGTTGTCAGTGGTGTGTATAGATTTATTCTTACTGGCTGAAACGGTTAAGAAATATAAATGAAAACAGTAATCACAAGGTCTGGTTAAACTACGTATCACCACCTAATCGCATTTTGTGTTGGAAGGTGCATGTCCATCCATCCGTTGTCTTCCCCTTATCCAATTTAGGGTCATGGTTGGGCTGGAGCCTATCCCAGCTGTCATTTGGGTGAAAGGCAGAGTACACCCAGTCAGTCAAAGGGGTAACGCGGAGTGACAGATAACCTACGGCCAATTTAGAATCACCAGTTAAGCCAACAAGGATGCCTTTGGACTGTGGGACGAAACCAGACCACCTGGGACAAACAGTCAGTCATTGTAGGATCTTTACCTTACAATATAAAATATAAAGCCCCTTTAGGCAGCTGATATTGTAATTCGGCATTATATAAATAAAAATGAATTGACTTGAATCCAGGTCATTGTGAACTTAAGAGCTTTAAAAAAATAAGTTTGAAGATGTTTTACCTCTAACCTTTAGTTAAAAACAAAAGGTGCAGAGTTAGTGGGGGTCTGTTCTCTTTGGAGGTGGTTTTTAGCTCACTATTGATCATGTGAGTCATCACATGAGCCAAGGTGTGAAAAAAGGTGTGTGTCATTCAACTCACTGCAGGTTAAGGGGGTTAACGCCATCCTGTTGAGGTAATCTCGGGCAAGGTCTAAATGGGGGGTTGAAGCACCGAAGACTGCAATGGGATTTATAGCTGGTTTAAGTCACCACCTCTGTTCACCAATGGGTTGGTCACAGACTCGCATGACCAATAGAGGGCCAATGACCATCTCCAAATGGTTAAATTTGGAGGTTAAATACTTGGGACTCTCTAACTCTTGTTTTTAGAGCTGAAGAAGCTTCTTCTCAGATGATTTCCTTCTATTTTTTTGTTTTTCAAGCTCTCAGGACTACAGAGAACATGCAAACTCCAACCCCCAGCTGACAGGCAGATTGTAACCAAGGGCCTTCTTGCTGTGAGGTGACTGCGCTAACTGCCGCGCAACCCTGCCGACCTGATTAAAATATGCTCACAGATTTTTGTCTTTTAATCACTTAATCTAGTTGAGAACTGTGGGGAAAAGCTTCTTTACTGCAGGAGTTTCTGAGGACTTGAACTAAAAATCAATTTTATGTCTAAAAGGTGAAGTTTTCAATCTTCAGACCAAAAAGTCAAACAAAACCTGCCACATTTAAATAAAGATGTTGCATGTAATCAAATAAAAATGCATTTTCCCTTTGACAGAATAAAATATTTACTCAAACATCGCACTTCTTCCTCCACAAGAAAAATACTCTACTTTCACTTTGCTGTTGTGCAAAGGCAAGGGATGGAAATACTTACAACCACATAAGTCCACCATATTGTTGTGTTTAGATGTGTAGATATCTGACAGCATGATCCCGAATGAATGATGGGAGCCCCAGCTTCCCGAAACAAGCACTCAGCCCCCCTGGGAAATCAAACAAGGTGCAAACTGTGAGAGCAAAACTGCCGGAGAATTGCAGCATGACGTTCAGTGCTGCTTGAGGAAGTCATTTTTCATAGTCCTACAATAGTCCCCATTTTGTTAAAAATATCAGACACGCGCCTGTTATTCAAGCATAATGTGCATTCTGGGTGAAATGACCAAGTGAACTCCTCACGGCTGCCACGCTTTTAATGAGGATTAAAGGGAAGTGTTGCTCCATTTATGAATTCCCAGATGACGCTCGCATGTTTGACAACAGTCGCACCAACATTCAGTTCGTGGACTGAGCCAGACGCAGAGAGAGCAAACAGTTTGAAGCCAGCTGTGCCATCGCGCGCAATCACCACTGAGTGAATTTGTTTAATTATTTGCTAAATGCTAATAGCCAAATAATTTGAAAGTGTATATGGCTCCGCTGGAAATCTCTTCGGGAGTTCTGACTGTTTGATTAACCATCTGTCCTGACATACTCCTTCTAGAGACGCTCCAGATTTTAAATCTTCATGGTATCAATTTTCTGATTTAGGAGCTTTGATTTCAAACGGCAGCTTAGCAATATCATCCACAGCTCTTCTTGAGCTTTCATCTTTCACCCGGCTTGGACGTGCGGTGTGCGTAGGGTATCGAAAGGAATTTAAAAAAAAAAAAAAAAAGTTTGTTTACTGACACAATAATTGTAATGCAGCTGCTGGGGGATGGAAAAACCGTGCAGAATTTCATTAACATGAGATGACTGACATTAAACCAGGATTAGCTAAGCGTGTGCTTTAAGAGAAGATTTGAACGATTTTGCTGTATTGACGGATCCAACCTGATTTCCTTGGGCAGGTCGTTTCACAGCCTCGGGGCTTTGAATGCAAACGCATCCCCGAGCACATGCGTCCCATTTAATGAAATATAAGTCAATTCAGTGAATTTATAGAGCACTATAGATGGTTTTTAAATTGTGCTCTATTTTTAGTGGATTAAAGGCATATCATTAACCCAGAGGTTTTCTGGCAATTTTAGGAAAAGGCTTTCTAGGTATTTTCTCTCTATTGTGTAGGTCCCTCCTGGTACTGTGGCTTTCTCCCACAGTGCAGAGATGTCCACGTTCGGTTAACTGGTGAACCTAAATGGGTTGTAGGTGTGAGTGTGGCCCTGTAACTTTGCAGTAGGCTGATCTGTCCAAGGTATATATAGTCTACCTCTCACCCAGAGATAGCTGGAATAGACTGCAAGCACTTTGGTAGGGATCATTCGCACTGCTTAGTTGTGATTTGCTCCACACAAGATAGCGATTTAGTTTTCCCCTCGTCTCGCTGTCAGTCAGGGCCTTAGATGTGTCGTGGTCTTATATAGTAATCCCACCTCCTGGCAACTGCTCAAATGAACTGAGCCCCCTTCTTTCCTTTATGACAAATGTATGCGAGCATACAGAATAAAATAGTGCTGTAAATGAACAATTTCGTTTTTGTGCAGGTAAATAAAACAAATGCCATAAAATTCCATGTGGTCATCAGTGCACCTTGATGGGAATCTTCAGGAAGTAGAAAAGAGCTATTTGGGAGTTTTAAAGTGACGTGGGAAAAATGTCAGGACTCATCTGAGCCCAGCAAGACAAATAAATGATCCCGTTAAGTAAATGTTAATAACCACTGGCGTGATCATACATTAAAAAAACAAGGGTATCGCGTCTCGTGTCTGTGGATGTTTGTCTCATGGATTCAGTCTTTGCTTCAGATGTGAAGTTTCAGTTAAAGGGCAGGTTTAACCATTTCTGGCAGCCAGTTTCCTTGAGGAAATCCTGTATATGCACATCTTATGGCCTGCTGAATTGTTTACGTGACCTTGTACTGTCTCGGATATTCCTGCCATAATCCTCTTTCTTGGTGATCTCTCACGGACTTCCCACCCACAGATGCCGTACATTTCTCATGACCTTAATTCACAACCTCTTCTCCTTATGTAACCTGGAAACCACCCCGGTCTGCCATCGTGAAGGACTACTCGGTCCCCTTACTGGTGTTCAGAGAGGAGAGAGGGTCAAGGACATGTTCAAGTCTCCTTCAGGCAACCTCCCGGCTTGAATGACACTTTAACAAGGATACACATGGCCATCCTTGGTAGCAATCATTAATCTCTCTCTTCTGCTGTCATCAGAAAGTTAAGTCTCATAGTGTGAAACTGCTTCTTTAACTTCCTAAGACCCGAACTCTTCCATGACATGCATTTTTAATTTCTCTTTATATTTGGGCAAATTGGGGCCCGATGAATGTAAAAACAAAGAATTACCAGATTTTTTTTTTTTAACCTTATTTTTGTTTTTAAGAAAAATAAGAGCCACATGAGGATATTCGTTTCAAATTTTCATAGGACAGTGGCAGTTTAATGTCCTTGTAAGTGGATATCAGGCCCATGTAGAGCAACATGCTCATCCAGCCAACAGTCTGGATCAGAATCAGAATCAGAATACTTTATTGATCCCTGGGGGAAATTATTTGATGAGCATGTTCATCTGCGACACTCCCTTTGAGTTGTCTGCTGCATACATATTTTTTTCCACACACATATGGATGGTGAGGATGATAACCAATATGTGGTCTGAAAATCAAAATCCCATCTTCGCAGCTGGCCACCAATCAGTTGGCCCATTTGGCCAGCGCAGGAATAACAAACCCCGCTGATGCTGTTTAGACATGAAAGTGGTCTCCTGACCAAAAGCCAGGCTCGACTGCTGTTTGGCAAGGACTTTTGCAGAAGTATTTATTTATTTTTATTAAATGTTTATTCCAGTATTCACATTTTGGTTGGGTCGTCGATGTTTCCAGATGGGACCGCGTGCCAGAAGCATTCATAGCACTGGGACTTGACTTTGCTGGGAACCTTTTTTCCTCTAGGTTTTGTGTTCTGTGTCAACAGCAGAGATGCACAGCTCCCACAGGGGGAATGATGGCAGGTTGTCACATCATTTCTGTGTATTGTTCACATTTTAGAGGGGAAAAATGATGTTTCAGATCTCGGACTGCCACAAATTCTGATAAAAATGCTAGCTCAAAGTGATTGCAGAAGCTACGCTTTTAAATTGCGTGTATTTATTAATGCAGTTTAAACCCATTTATGCAGTTACACAGTGCTAAGTAGATTAGAAAATGAATACAAATGTATGGATGAAACAGCAAAAAAAGGAAAATGGATCAATAATCACTGCATTTGGTTTGCGATATCTCCTGCGTACACACACTTGGATATTGATGATCTTTTTGTGTTTATTAGCTACTAATTGGTGCTCCATGATTTGTGGCTGTCATTTTTAATTAACTCCCACAGGTCTGTAATTCTCTGCGAAACACATGATGGGATTCATCAAGTGCAAGCTTTAAGGATTTCTCATGTTGCCTTTAATATTTCAAAATCACATCCAAGGTTTAAAATGTTTGTTTGTTTGTTTGTTTGTTTGTTTGTTTGTTTGTTTGTTTGTTTTTTTTTACTGCTCCATGTAGTCTTTGTCTTATAAGATGTATGCATCATAGGCTCAAATATTTGGAGACAAATCCAACTGGTGATTTTCTTTTTCTTTAATAAAAAGTAATAATGAAGGTCTCAAATGCACCACTGAAAAATAAAGGAAATCATAATTTAGGGAACTCTGTTGTTTTGTTGTTAAATGTAGTTTTTTTTTTTTTTTATTATAGATCTCCAGATAATTTTCTAGGAACTTTCCTCACAATTTCCTTAATTAGAAAGAAATGGTTGTGTGATTTGTGACTAATTGTAGAGACAATTTAAGTTCCTACAGTTACGGGAATTAAAAACGAATAACAAAAATTGTGTTTAATGACCGTGCCTGTTAGAGTTTGTGCTTCTGTATATTGAGATTACAGATTGAAACTGTAGCAATAGAGATGTTATCCACTGGTTTCTGGACTCTTTTCGACAGTACAGGGATCAGCAACGACTGCTAGAACTGGCACACTCGTCAAAGTGGCCATGTCCGTATCTTTAAGCCTTACCAGTATATAAATGGATGATTCATGAAAAAATTCACAGGCCTTGGAGTTATTATCAGGCTGGAAGAAGTCTATAGAGACTAGAACCCTTTTTTTCTGTTGTCGTCATCGTCTTCTTTTGCTCGCTTTAGGGGGTCGTCACAGTGGATCACCTGCCTCCGTCTCACCCTTGCATCCTCTTCTGGTACACTAACTCTCCTTTATTATATTCATAAACTTCCTCTGTGGTCTCCCTCCTGCCTTCCAGCTCCATGTCTCTCCCACATGCCTTCCCCCTCTCCTCTTCTTTTGTCTTTGCCCAGCAGAAGTGTAGTTTCCACTGACACCCTGCAACTGCAACAGCAATGTGATCTTGTATGGAAATCTCATGCTTTTTGATTGACATGTTTGTTTTACCGAAGCCCTTTCTTATTTTAAAAGGCATTTACCAGCTTTGCTTCTGAACTATGATGATGGTTTCCTTTTGGTTCCTACCCGTGGAACAGAGTCAGTCAGTGCCACATATTTCTTGTGCAACTAAGAATCAAGACGGATCTTTTTTTTAAAGAAATTTTGACTTGTGTTGGTTGTTTGCAGCTTACCAATAAAGCTACGTTGTCCTTCCATTTTCTTAACTGCTTATCCAACTTGGGGTTGGGGAGGAGGGGGCTGAACCCTGTTGACATTCAGGTGGGAGGTGGTGCATCTTGAACAGGTTTGCCGCTAACACAGAAAGCCAGACAGCCATGCACTCTTACATCTGCATCTATGGCAAATCAAGAATCAAAAATTAACCTAACATGCATGTCTGTGGACTGTCAGGAAGCTGCACTACAAGAGGGAAACCCACACAGCCATAAGGAAAACATGCAAACTCCCCAAGATCAAACCACATGTGCTTCTTGGAAATATTATTGTTGTTTACAGCTGAGTATCAGCTTATCAGAAACAATTATGAAAGTTTCAGAATAAATACTGTATAGGATCTCTAAAATAAAGTAAAGAAGGCAAATTTATCTTTTAAAATAACATTGTGTTATGAGAAGTTGAAGGCAAAAGGATTTAATGTACTTTACCTAAAGGGGCAAACTCAATTTATTCTTTTAAATTTTACCACCAGGCATTCAAAGAGCGTATAGTTGGTCGTTTATCATGAAGTCCAGATTGTCTTTTATTCTTGCACACCATCATCTTTGTAATCCTGTCTGTACATTCATTAAGTCAAGACTGCAGGGAATAACCACGACTTTAGTTAAAACATTTCCAGTGCAGGAGGACTTATCTTTGCCTTTTGCCTCTGGAGAATGTTAGTTGAACAAAGTTTAGACACTGCTTCTTTATTCTTGCTGAACAGTCATGGTGTCTGTTTTATTTCCTTTCTTCATTCTACACTGTAGTTTTATGGACCCAAGAATTCACTTAATTAATAAATCATATTTTTTGAAGCCTTTGAAATAACTACAGGGAACATCTTTATAAACAAGTTAAAACAAATTTTGTTCCAGAAAATGTAAAAAGAATAGGAAAGAAAATTGAAGAAAATATGTTATTGTTTACTTTTTGTGCAAATGTGTTCAAAGTATTATGAGTGTTTAGTACAGTGAGATGTGAATGGCTAATCGAGCTGAATTGTGTGCTTTCTTTATCATTGCAGGCCTCTATGAGCTTTTGAGTGGTTTATTTTAAAAGAGCATATTGGAGGATTTTGCTTTCTCGTTGAAAACGCTGAATGTTGAAGGATCGTTACTTTCATATACAGTTGTGAATGGAAGAAATTATTTCCCTCAAGGACTCCCAGTAAGCTGATTTGAGTTGTCTGAGATCCAGCTAAAGATACACAGATCAGTAGAAAAATAGGAGTCTGGAGATCAACACTGTGGGGGAGACGGTGGAAATACAAAGGCGGGAGCGTGTTCGTGTTCCTTGGAGATTGTGTATACTTCATTGATTTTTATTTTTCCCAACTTGTTTCTGTGCTCAGGTGTGCTGTGTGTACTTGCAGAGAGGAGAAAGGCTGAGAAACTGAAGTCATAATCTTTGACACCCGTTTGATTTTGATGAAACCATCTTGCGTGATATCAGGTGTTTTGGGCCGTTCTTCTTACAGTCTGGTTTGCAGTTTGAGACTATAAGTCAGTGTTACCAAGGAGATAATCTTTTAAATAACCTTACATACATGAGCTCCTATAAGTCAGAGTAATTTTTTTTAGGTTATTTAATAGAAAAAGAGAAGATGCTCAAATATACATTCATTAGTGTATATAGTTGTCTGACGCAATCTGCATAATTATGTTTATGTATGTGGCTGGAGACCGTCCACTTTCTTAGTACCTCTTATATGTTACTTTTAATTCAAAGATCACATATAGCTCTTTTACACTATATATGGCCATGTAACATTTGTACATGTAGATCTTCATCTTCATCTTTTCTTTCTCTTTCGCTCTCTCCTCCCTCATTTCCAGCTCGCCTTCTTCCTCCTCACCCCAAGCCAGAAATGCAGCTGGCCGTGGTCATTATGGAGTACAGTGTTTATTTATTCAATTCATAACTCAATCTGTACAATGGCAGCACAATCTTGAATGCAACACTTGGATGTTTTTTTTCTTTAAACAATGGTGCTGTCAAAATGATGCTAACTATCAAACTAGAAGATTAAATACCAATGGAACAATTGTAATTTTCTTGCTCGATTCTTATTTGTGAGGAGTATAACTTGCAGCACATAATAAGCTTTTCTTTAATGTAAATCTTTTCATAATAAAAAACATTGATTTTTGCCTGCAGTGAGTTAAAGGATCTTTTTTTTTCACTGAAACAACTGAAGATAAAGCACTCTGCTACTCAAATGAGCTACAGCTTAAATGAAAAACACTTACTAAACAAAATCATATTTAACAGATTTATATTACAAAGTGAATGCCAGTTATTTGCATCATTTTCCAGTATTTTTACAAATGCGCTAAATAATAGGACATTTTGCTTTTCACTCATCATTTCTACTTTTTTTTTTTTTAAAGATCTTTTGCTCATACCGAAGCTGCTAGCTTGTTGCTAGCCCTGAGCTGTGGCCATCGGCGTAACTTTGTGCTGAACATTGGGGGATGGGTCAAGATCTAAATAAATAAATCTCGGTAAATTCCCAGATGATTCATAATTCTTTATAATAATTTTATTGGAGGGGTTATATTGGTTGGGTCTGATTATTTGGGGGGGGGGGGGGGGGGGGGTCCATAACCCCCCTAACCCCACTGGAAATTACGCCCCAGGCTCTGGCTAACTTTAGCTTTAGCTAATTTTTTTGTTGGCGCCTTTAAAATGTCCATGTTCAGCTGGGTGAGGGTAACTTAAGAGTTTGATCAGGTTTGTTGTCGTGAACGATTTGGTGCTAGTCCCCCCAGTTTACTTTCAACTTTGTCTTCAATAACAGTGAAGAGATTACACAAATATTTACTTACGCTGCTGCGCATGTATTAGCATTTTAGTCTCCCAAGCCTCTTGGATATTGGAAATTATGCTTAATAAAAAAATTGTTGAATCAATAGTGTAAACTAGTGCTTATAGTGACTAAAATAGAATTAAGATTTATTTTAATGTTGTTTAGGTACCTGCTGGACTATGTTTCTTAAGTGTTAAGCTCTTACTCTAAATTCATACCCAAACATATGGTGATTAATAACTCTGTTTAATGTAAGGCTGAAATGAACATCCTTCAGTTATGTAGAGATGTTTCAGAGAATTGCTGAATATATTAACTTTGTCCTATTGCAGAAATCTCTGGAGCAAAAATGAGTGCCAAAACTCTTACAGGCTGTTAGCTGTTTACTATAGCCTTAGCTTACTCAAGGCATTGAACTAGAACTCTTTAACCTTGTTTTGAAGCACTTTTAATGCCATTATTCAACAAATAATTATGACTTTCTGTGTGATTAATTATACTAAGAGCCTGTCCAAGAAATCTGCGTGCCAATTTTGGGGATAGAAATTCTAATATAATATTAGTTTGTTATTTAGCACTAATTAGCATTCGTGTCAGCACAGAGCAGTCGGTAAAGGATGCCATTTGCTCACCGAGCCAGCTAGTGTGAGCTGATAACATTCTCCTTGTCTTTTGGCTCTAAGAAAGGCAAAGATGGTGAAAGCCAAAATGCTAATGTTGAGGTTGCATGACTTGAAACAAACCAGTGGTCGATAGCTACATGTCCAACTCTTATATAGAGCTTGCCCCCATCACCAGGCCCAAGTGAGATTTAACTAAAATGCTTAAGCAAATCTGTAAATCAGATCAAATAATGACAAATGTAACAAGAAATAGTAAAGTTTTGCTGCTCACCTGCACTGATTTCAAATTTTCTACAACAACAGTGCACAATGTACAACAAAGTTGCATCCACTGTAGTCTTAGTATTCAACAGCATGTTCACCTGGCAGAGGATGTATGCCATGTCTTCAGCTTCCTTCTGCACACAGAAACGCACACACACCTCAAGCTCTCTAGTACCAGTCCCCGACTCTTTTGTCCATATGGTTCATCTTAGAAGACAAATTAGCTTCGGCAGTTCTGGCTGCATTTCCACAAACCTTTAACCCATCTCCGCTGTCTATCAAACCTGCAGGCTATACCAGCTCTGCGTTTGCCATTTCACAAAGTTCATTCTTCTGACTACCTTGGGATCTGTGGGCTTTTCGACAAAGCTGTAACTTTACAGTCCAAAAACCCATAAATAACAAGAACTTTTTTAAAATTTATTTATCTGGGCAGCACTGTTTGAGGTCTAATCACCAAACGACTGACATCAGCACATTTTGAGTCTGTGCAGAACAATGCAGAGCTCTACACTTCTCCCCTGATTTTTTTGTGAGGGAGCGAACGCGGCGACATGTGATCCACATTCTGTCAGACTGACTGTTGATCCACTGTTGTGCCATCTGGTTGTTAATCCATTATTAGTAGGTATTAGAGCACTCAGTTTATATACAACTGTTACACGTATTGGATTGAGGTTTCTTTCAGCCCAGATTTAAATCTACACAACATAAAATAAATCTTCAGTTTCCTGAAGACCGGAACACGTTACGTTTTGCCCCAGAGGGACATTTGTATCCAATACACTTCAAGTTCTCACCAATCGAATTTCTTGGCTCCACTCTGCTTCTTTTTCAAATCAGCTAATGCAGGAATGTGAGGAAGCCCAGAAGGTTTTTGTGGCATGATCGCACGAGTTTCACAGCAATTCATCAAGCGGCCGATCAAAACAATAGATCCTGAAATGATAAATCATAAGGACCACCTCATTGCACAGTGGGTTTATGGGTGGAAAATAAAGTCACAGAAACTCTCCTATCAATCATTTTTTTTGGTTGAATTTATATTTGACACAATTTAAAATGAAGCTTTAAGGAAGTAAGAGACGAGATCTGAAACTCAACACAGGAATAAACCTTAATATACTCGCATTTAACCCACAAACAAAAACTTCACTGCTTGTTAGTTTATACCATCATTTATATTTTACATTTCTTGAGAAGCCCAATATTTTCCTCAGTGTGAATTTCACTGTGGGAGATTGTTTAGCTCTTTACAAAGCAGGCGGTTTTCAACAAATCATTCAATCCTTTCTCTCGCTCATTTTTAAGCATTTCAGTTGAGCAGTACCTGTTCTGGCTCTTAATTTGACTATTAAAAGACACAGGATTCGTCTTTCCTGAAGCATTATTACACTTACAACATTTTCTTTCTGATCATTTCTTGTCACTGGCTTGGATTTCACTGCTGATTTAATTAAAGCTCAGACGTAGTGCGAACTGAGATAAGTAAGTCATTCAGTTTAATGTTATGAGCACAAATTCTAGACTAATAAAAAAAGGATGTGGCCTCTGGGTTTGAAAAGAAGCGAGTGTAAAGGTACATTCTTTCAAATAGACAGCAGTGCTTTGCTCCTGTGGAAGCAGAAAGATTTAGTTTATTGGCTCAAAAGAAAAATTAAGGTGGCGATAGCCCAAATGCTAAAGTCGAGACTCCGAAATGGGATTCCCATTTGAGTCTGACGTATGTGATGTAGCGTTGGCTGTGTTCTTTATTTATTTTAACATACCATTTACGGAACAAAGCCATGTCATTCTGTCATAGTGGCAACATTTTCGCCATCTTAAACGAGTTTAAATAGATGCATCTTAAATTAAGATGTTGGTAAATGAGTGCAGGTAGAGACACAAGATGAAGAATGTAATTTTGGCACATTTTAAATTTTATTTTGGCTTCTTAGTTTTTCCTTTTGTGTCATTATTGTAGTTGTTTTGCATCTGTTTGTTGTTATATTGCACCTCTTTGTATTCATTGGCTGATACCTTGAGGCCAATTCGTGTGTCACTGCAATCACTTTCCTTCTATTTTTATTCTTTTCTAGTTGTTTAGAATCTCTTTGTGCCATCTCAGTTTAGATATTTATGTAGGTCTCTTTAGACATTCACATTCACATTTCATGTCCTTTTTTAAATATAAGCCCACGGGGTGCCTTATGTTTATTGCAGAGTTATCTCAGTAGGGTTAAGATTGTGTTCATTTTTAATCGGAAAAATCTATGTCAAACTAAGTGATTACACATACTTGGCTCGAATTGAACTTAATGAGCTTGTAATCAAACTCTTCCCCTGCAGTTAATTCGGTGCTTATCCTGTTAGCCAGCCATTTGGAAAGAAACGGCCAGCTAATTTCTTTCCAAAGCTAACACCACCATCTTTACAGCACTGTTTTTTAATTAACCTAAAAAAAACAAACAACAAAATTATTTTTGGAGCACTTTTTCTTTGAGTTTAAGAAAAAACAAACGCCCCTCTTCATGCACAGTATGTGGTTTACTTTTGGACTTATCATGTAACCAGGGGAGCATCTGGTAATTAACAGTTGGGTAAGCTGTGTTCTACATGGCTTCAGTTCAAAAAGCAAAGTGCCTTAACAGTTGTTTTGCTTCAGCCTCTTCACTCTGAGCTCTAGCACTTTATTTAATATAATGATTTCACTGCTGTGTTTACTGTCATAATAGTTTTTCTAACTAAATTTGGCTATAACCATAAACTTTTAAATGGAAAAACCTCAATAACAGAACAATGTCATTACCTTAAATATTACTAATGCCTTTCCCCCCCCCCCTTTGTACCTGTCATTGTTCCTTCTAGTGTGACAGTCATTGATGATTTTATTATCTTAACTACTGGAGAAAAAAAGATTACACTGATTAATTGCAGTAATAGGGAGCAAAAATAAAAATTGTAATAGCATGTAAATTCAATTACAGTATCCCTCAAGACAACTTCTCAATTAAAATTGAAATCACCTGTGCGGCCTCAATTCAATCAGGTGTTTTAATTAGAAAAGTATCGTTTGACGTCCCCGATGTACACGTTGTCTTCACTGTTCATAACTCATTGTGTCTGCTGTTATGTTAAAAGAAACCTGGGCAGGGGGAACATGTACTTTCTTGGTGTTTTGTAATAGGCCTACAGAAACATTTTGACAGTTGCTCTACTGCGACCCCAGCACCACTCCCCGGTTGATGTAAGAATCCACTAAATTTACTCTCCTCCTCATCCCGTTTTGTCGATTTAGCTTATTCATGACACTTTGTTAATTCAACGTGACGTCATATCGGATAAATCACCGTCAGTCTCTGCAGCCCTTTTGCTCCTTTGTATGTTTTTCATTTTTCTCCCTACTCTCACTGCACAGATCAGCTGTTTTCCTACTTAGTCACACACAGCTTTCCTCTAAGATTATGGGCTGTTTGTTATTCTTTTCACTCCCTCTCACCTCCAACCCCTTCCCAATTAGTTTTTCTTTCCTTTTTTCTGCTTCTGCACCCTCGATCTTCACACAAAGATTATTTCATCTGCATGGCACGCTCGAGCACTCGGCGTCAGCACATCCAATACGGCCTCACAGCGCACACAGACATATACGACTCACGCACACACAGGTGCACACACACTCGCTCATATAAGTTAATGTTCACTCGTATAATCAGAGATATAATCAAGCACCACTCGGGTCTACTCGTGCTGTGCGTGGCGCTTGCTCCAGAGAGAAGAGGCTACAGGCAGATGTTGTCTTACTACATGACGCTGTTTCCTAATGTGTTCTGAGGCTACTGTAACTCTAAGCAAAGAGGAGGAGCAACTTTAATACAAGAAAATGTTAATTTCACAGAGATTTCTAATAATTATTTATACATAACAAAAAGTTATGCATTCTCAGTGTATATGGCCCAAATGTTGTTGACCCCAAATTTTTATTTGCAACTTTATGCAATTTAGGTTTTGGAATCTCTTTAATAATCTGGTGACAAATACAGTTTCCCAACAGCACGTGTCAGGACAGACCAAACATCTTTCAGCTTCTGTCTCCAGAGGGGCACCCGGCAGGGATGCCCACTCTCCCACTCACTGTATGCAACCTTTATTAAACCACTAGTACCAGAAATTAGACAGACTGTAGTGATTAATTATATGAAGTGCAAGAATGTAAGACATAAAATCTGTCTTTATGCTGATGATGTGTTACTTTTTCTCCAGCATTCACAAACCACTCTTGCTGAGGTAATTACACTGATTATATACATTACATACATTTTGACAGTTGCTTAGTGTATTTGGCTTGGTGTTTATCAAGGTCACTGTCATTAGAGCTGGAGCGTATGTTGACTATTTTCTTTCAAACTAAACATGTGATGCCAACAGGGAAGTTGCACAGCACTTTCTAATGGATAAAGTATGCAACAATAAGACCCGTAATATAACAAAGCGTTTTGAAGGTTTTTTGTTTGTTTTTTTTTCCTTCATCCTGTCAGCACTGACGCTTTGCATGTGGCCATTACCGTTAGGTGATAGATAATCTGGCTTTTTTCCATTTGGGCTACGTCCACACGTACCCGGGTATTTTTGAAAACGCAGATTTTTCTATGCGTTTGCACCTTTCGTCCACACGTAAACGCCGTTTTCGGTCACTGAAAACAGAGATTTCTAAAAACGCCTGCCAGGGTGGATATTTTCGAAAACTCCGTTTTTGCATTTACGTGTGGACGAGAAAAACGGAGAAAACGCAGCGTCAAAGGTGTGCGCCTTTTTTGACGTCACACTGTGCGCCACGTTAGTGTTTCGGTGAAATGAATTTCTACAATACTGTTACTGTTAATTGTCCTCTCTGCAGTGTTTAAATGCTTACATATACACACAGTTACTGTCCCTCCACACATACGACTTGGTTCTGCTTCTATGCCCCAGCTTTGTTTACTATTTCCCACCGAGGCTTCTAGACTTCTGATTGGCCAACATTTCTACACGGTTAGGAATATATCGCTACCTGTTGCTTTGGCATGTTCCTAGCAGCGTTTTCCTTCATTTCTGCCTTTATGTGTGGACGGGATTATTTTTTAAAACGAAAACGGAAGTTTTCAAAAATACCCGTGTACGTGTGGACGTAGCCTTGGTCTGCAAGTTTAAGACAAGCTTGGGATCATCAATACAGCTACCGAGGTTTAGTCAGCTTTGGGCTGTGCCCACAAACTCTGATTTCTTTGAAAGGACTGAAAGACGGCGACCAATGACCAAAGATCCCATCAAATTATAGGTCTTGAACTGGTTCTTAGAGCATTTGTGCCATCCAGCAAACAAGCCATTTCCACCAATTTTAGCCCAGCCATTGGAATCTGGGAGGCTCATCAATAGAGTTCATAACACTTTGGAAATAAATGGCAGTAATAAGGTGGTGGTGAATTATATTGAGGTCTTAGCTGTTTGTTGTTGTTGCAGATATTCTAACAATGTTTTTGTTTCCAAAAACATGCAAAATGCAGTTGAGCACAACTGCTTTAGTTATGAGTACACGACGTTGAAAAGATCAGGCTGTTAAGATCGTAAGCGAGGCAGATGCCAGATTGCAGCAGTGAAGGACACTGAAAGGAATCATTGGTTAGGAAATTTCTGATGCATCCGACATCTTGAATAACTTATTTTCTTTGCATTAAAATAGATGATTGCTGGCTGGGACTCAGGGGATTGAGTGGATTGTCCACTAATCATGAGGGTGGCAGTTTAATACATACCCTCTAAATGTCCTTAAGCTATACACTGAACTGCAAAATGCTCCCAGTGGACAGGCCAGCAACTTGCATTAAAGCTTGCTGCCACCCTTTGTCGTAAATGTGAGTTTTTTGGGATAAAGGCCCTGTGTATATACATATGTATGCATACAGCCATTTATCATTTAAGAGATTGATTACTTTCACTCCAGGACAACTTGGTGTACAGCAATATCCCGTGGTTAAAGGAGCATAGCATAGCACATTACATTTCAGCACCGAGGCAGAGTTGTTGGTCTTAGGAGACATTGTGCTGAATTTATTTTATAGATACAAATTAGAACATACACAAACTTTCAGCAATTTTTAAGCTGCAGTTTATCATCTAAGACACTTTCAAGAAGCTTTGTGGGGATGAAAAGTATTTAAAACACAGCAACAACAACAAAGATTTGTTAATACCTTAATACCCAGAGGCAGCTGAAAAGCCGAGAAGCTCAAAGTCAATACAGTCAGAAGTGGTTGAGTGGCTGCTGGAGCTGTCTCTGAGAGCAGTTTTCATGCCCAGAGTCTGGCTGCTCTCTCTGCAGACAGCCCACAATGTCTCCAGCCAGAGTTGGACCATTAATTAGGCATCCACATAGCCTCAGCTGCTGCAGTTAAATTAACTGGACAGGCATTAAGACAAGGAAACAAACTGTGCTCAAGCTAAGCCTGCCAAGCACTGGACACCTTGAAAGAGGGAGTTTTCCTTTTATTCATTACAGGATGTAGGAAAGGAACAAAATCAGTTGCTGGTACCATTTCTTTTTAATTGCTTGCCGCAGAGTCTAATCAAATAGTTCTGTGTTGCAGTGACTGTGTTTACATTCAGATGTTGCTTGTTGCATTTCAGCTAAAACCGCAGCTGCATCTCAGTTTCTGGTTTAATCACCAGAATAAAGGTTTTAGTAATAAAGGTGCTCCGAGTGCAGTGAGTTGATCATCTTGCTGATCAAAACACACATGACCATCCTCAAATGGCAGTGAATGTTTGGATGAATATGTGTGTGTAGCTTTATGAGGAATACATTTAGGTCTCTGCGCCTTATGTCAGCCTCGCTCCACCTTATATGGGCCAGATGTTAGGTTGTGTCACAATTAGGTTACATTCTCCTGTACACATGCCATAACCCTTGCCTAGTCTGCTCCGTGACTTCTGAGCTACATTTGGCCCACTCAACACCTGCCAGTGCCTTAACTGTGCATGCCAGAAGTTGCCCAGATTAGGCCCAGATGTTTCTACTGTCAGGGGATACTTTCATAGCAGGCCTGCTCCCTTAGTTGTCTCTGAATGAGTGAATAGGGCCACTCATAGGTCTTTTAGCAAGTTTGAATTGGTGTGGTGTCCCCCCCCCCCAGTTATATTAAGATCAGGAGCCACCTCGTACAAGAACAAGTCGGTAAGATTTTCTATCATGTATTATCCGACATTTTAATGGCAGCTTTATTGGTTAGAGCTGTGGTTGGTTTAAAATAGCATCAAGGTTTTATAAGTAGAGATACAGAATAAAGTTGTCTGCTGTAAAAGCTTTCCAATAGGCTTTTGCTTTACTAAAAATGGGTCATTATGGGGTTGTGAAAGCCGCTGCTAATGTTTTCGGACCAAAAAGCAGCCGGTATCGAGTCACTTTTCATTTTCTGAACGAAACTATCTCACACTTGAGTTTCTGCGAGGGTGGAAAGACTTCAGAGGAAGACATCTATACTATCATGGGACAGTGAAACAATCTTCTATTCATTGGAAAGAATAGGTTTCTGGTTTTACGGCTTCCTACTGCTTGAAGAGGAAAGTTTTACAGACAGAGGAAAATACTCTAGCAGCAGATTGATTCCTCTGGTCAGAGGAAGAGCGGAAAAAAATCGAAATCAGCACAGTAGTAAAGACACAGACTCTTATGGATCAGTGGGCATACTCGGGCCGACATTTTTAGGAGTTTGAGGAAAACTCGCTGCATGCCATGTAATCTTACAACATTGGTCTAAAGTCTGAGCTCCTCCTGTCCCTCTGAAGGATTAATATACATCAAATCTGCCACCTCACAATGAAACTATGCATCTGAGGCTCTCTTCCTTTTCCTGACTGCTTTTATATCCCTCCCTCTTCAGCTCTGCCTTCTTTTCTCTGAAATCCTCTCTACCTCACTATCCCTCCCACCCCTCACCCTGCAGTCAGTGCCTGTCCTAGATTTATTGCACTCTCCCCCTCCCAAAAAAAAAATCTCTCTCTCTCTCTGTAATGTACACACTTGCTCTCTCAGTCATTCACCCACTTAAGCTACTTCTAATTTTTCCCGCACTCTTCACATATGATTTGCTGGAGCAATGTCTGCTGTTAATCCCTGCACAATTAGAAAACAAGAAGACTCTCATGACAATATGGTACTGGTGGCACGATAATGTTTTTTTGCACAAGTTTCTCCCCTTCTGAAGCATCGCTCACTGTGGCAAATGGCATGCCTAGAACTTAATTGTTTCCTAAAAAGCACAAAGCTTCCTTTAAATAACCAATACTGTAAAACAATCCCGGGAGCTGTACTTTCGATTTGAGGGCAAAACTGAGAGAGATCTCTCTTCAGGCTCGGGCCGTTTCTTTGAATTTTTGTGGGAAGGAGTGAAAAAAGAGCTGCTGATTAAATGTAGAGCAGTAAAAAAACATATGCTCAACTGAGCCTGAAATAAAATGAAGCCTGCTGCCAAAACCAAACCAGGAGGCAGTCGTCTTAGTTTGTGATCTAAATCTGCTCAGAAATGATTGGTGATAACTTGTGTTCTCTGTTGGGAAATATCTAAATATTTTGGGGCTTCTTATATTAATGCCAAAATCTTTTAAAAACTGCATTCATAGATTTCTGGCCACATGGGGGGGATAGCAAACAATCCTTTATTTATTAGTTCCAGTAAACTATAGTCTCATCTTATTGGCTAAATGTTTCACTAGCTAGTGACTAATGGTTGTTGCTGGGAAGTGTACACTGGGTTCATCAAAGCTATTTTATTTAAAGGCCTGTGTACTGTTGCTGGAACTGCGCTGAGTTTGTACGCACTGTGCCTGAAACAGTGATCCAATAAAGGCTGAAAAGATTGCTAGGGCTCAGGTTAACTGCAGAGTTTGATATGTCTTTGCAATATTGTGACTGCATGCAAACCCTTTCATGCTGCACACAATCCAAAGAATAATTGTTGATTTAAAGTCGTTGTACGGTTAAGCTTTGTAAGGGCTCCTGTGGAGCTTTTGACGGGGCTCATGTGGCGCTTTTGCCCAATAGAACCTTTTGTGAACCAGTGTTTCCTTTGTGCTTGTGCCTACGCAGGGGAAAAAATGATCTTATCTAAACTGATGGCAGAGCAGTGTAAACCAAATGTGCGTGCCTTATTAAGAATACAGTTTAGAGCCAAAATGTGCAAATAAACCAAACAAATAAGTGTCTTAAAATGTTGTGATGATGCAGCAGAGTGTCAGAACCTGTATTTGACTTGTGTGTTTAGTGCAGTGGATGAATATTACCCAGTTGTTGAAACGATGCAGCTGTGCATATGTCCAGTTTGCGGCAATAATTTGTTAATGTTCTAGCTGACCTGCAGGGGAAACACAGGGAGAAGAGATGTTTATTAAAGTGTGAAATGCACTAGGGTGTTACATCTTTGGAGTATTATCACACAACTAATTAAATAATTATTTGCTTTCACTTTCTATGAAGTTAAGGTGATGTCTTGAAATATCTTGTTTTGTCTTACGAGCAGTCATATTTTACCTGTTTCACATAGAGATGGACCGATCCGATATTACGTATCGGTATCGGTCCGATACTGACCTAAATTACTGGATCGGATATCGGAGAAAAATAAAAAATGTAATCCGATCCATTAAATATCACGAAAGCAGCTCACAAAACTTGCAACACACCGTAACTCACCTCAGAACGTTAGCACGTCAGAGCAGTATGCATCACGTGATAGAGCGGCTGTGGCATGCGGGACCTGTGGGTGGTCTGGATAGCATTTGGAGCTTCGCTAGCAACCCGGCATTTCATCTCCGACAAAGTTATCCCAAGAGAAGTAAAGCAAGTGTGTAAGTCCATCTCTGAATGTTTGTAAAGCATTCCTGCGTTAAGCTTAACAAGCGATATATGGAGCGACTGCCTCTTCTTGCTGCTACTTCAATCATGAAACTGCTTAACGATCAGCTGATCGGCTTTTCTGTCGCGAGTCCGTGTCTCTAGTTTGCTTTTGGCCCACTTTGCACCAGAATGAGGAAACCAGCGGCTGAACAACAGCAGCACGTTTAAGCTTGATCAGCTGTTGTTAGAATTTATTTAATATTACTTTCTACTCCAGGATCTTTTTCTACTTAGCTGACGCTGGTAACTGTGCAGGGGCGGATCTAGCAAAGTTTAGCCAGGGGGGCCGATAGGGCATTAACAGGGAAAAGGGGGCACAAAGACATACTTTTCTTTCTTATTCTCATTTAAAATGTCTAGCTTTTAATAAATAATTATCTTACACCCAAAGTTTTAATTTGATGTAAAATGAATAGAAGTCAATTACTGTATATAGTAACTATTAAGTCTAATATATATACCCTAGTAAGCTATAGTACTTTTTCCTTTGGGAAGGTACCATCTGTGCAGTCTGCAATTTTGTTGAAGAAAGATGTTGAATCTATTTAATATTTCTTGAAAAATAATTGATTTCTGTGCATTTTTTTTCACACTGCATCAAATTAAGGTTGATTACGTCGATTAAGCATCATGAGGTGGAGCGTGAGGGGTGGTTCCCTATTTTTTATTTATTTATTTTTGTTGTTGCTGGGAGTTGGAACCCTATTAGTTAGGTTGCTTAATATTTATGCTAAGTACTCTTTAAAATACCAGAATAGGGAGGATGGTGTAGGTTTAAGTTTATTAGATTGATCAGTATTGCTGTACTATGAAATTTTTTTTTTGCATACAGGTATAACAGAATAGCTTTAGTGTAGTTGTTGTTTTAAACTTGAGTATGAACTTATACAAAATGCAGCAAGATATTTAAAAAACAGTTTTGTTTATTAAAAAACACTATATCGGATTCATATCGGTATCGGCAGTTATCCAAATTTATGATATCGGTATCGGTATCGGACATAAAAAAGTGGTATCGTGCCATCTCTAGTTTCACATAAGGTGAATTCTACGGTGGCCCTTAAGTTCAAATGCACTGCAACGTAAGAAAACACTAGCAAGCAGGAAAATGCTGCAAAAGCATGCAAAAGCCAACAGAAGTCAAATAAAACACAACGGAAAAACCCAAAACGTGCAATAATTGCACTCAGGCACGGTTAAAGGAAACAGGGAATTCACCTGTGTTATGAGGGAGGAAAAGGTTCAGGTGATGTGCATAGTTATGGTCCCGATTAGCTGTTTACTGTTAGCTTGTCACTTCTGCAGCTGTTCCGTCACATTATTGTGTCCCCAAAATCGCTTCTCCTGTGCTTTGTGTGCTTTTGCAGTGTTTCTGTTTGCTGGTGTTTTTTTAAGTTGCAGTTCATTTGAACTCTCGGGACCTGTAAAATACTCATAATTGAAGCGTTATAAGAAGGGAACTTTTAACATTCTTAAGATTGATTCTGATCATTAATCTTTTATCAAAACTCGTACAGCTCAAACCAGTTTGCGTACAATGCATCTGGAAGAAAAATGGTACTTTTAAGCACAAACTCTATCTGGATTAAACAGAGTTCCTTTTAACCTCTTGGGACCTGGCGTCCACATATGTGGACATCACATTTTGGGTTATTTAGACCAAAATACTCAATTTTGCTCTACAAGGGCCTGATATCCACTTACAAGGACATTATACTGCTACTGTTCTATCAATATTTTAAACGAATATCCTCATATGTGGTTCTGATTTTTCATAAAAACAAAAATAAGGTAAAAATCTGGTAATTCTTTGTTTTTACATTCATTGGGCCCCAATCAGCCCAAATATCAAAGAGAAATTAAAAATGCATGCCGTGGAAGAGTTCGGGTCTTAGGAGGTTAAAGTAAGAAAACAATCCCGAGTTGCTCTTTTTGATTAAATCTGAAAGAATAAGCACAACTGAATTGCAGTCCAGGACTTAAGCAAAATTGCAACAAAATTCATTGAAAAGTATTAAACAAGTAAAAGCTTCTTTATGTGCATGCTGTAAATCACGAAAACAGATTTTTAAAAAACATCTTCCACTCTTCACTGACAGCGGCTGTAAGCCTCACGACAACCTCCTCTCACAGCTGGCTTTGAGCTGTGTTTAGTGGTGACAGTCATAACTTAAAATGTGTCGTGGCTGTCTTGATTTGACTTGTTTCTTGCAGTCAGTTATTTGCAGTTCTGGCAGCACAGCTATATTTCACTGCCGCTCTCTTTGCAAATCGCTCTGGATTTTGCTGGCCAGATGCCAAAAAACATGTCCAAACTCTGGAGCTTCATCATTTGTAGCCCTGCCCTCTTCTGTGATTTTGGGGTATTAAGGTCAGCTGTCTGGAGAATGACATTTCTGATACAAATCTCGCCTGTAATCTTAAGACAAATCAGCTTATTGTTTTTCAACAATTCACTTGTTTTTGTGTGTTGAGCTAAAGGCAAAATTCATTATGTTTTTTTTCTCCTCAATCACACTTTAATTTTACATGTCAGAGGAAAAGTAGTGACTGGAATACACAGCTGACAGTGCAGTCTTTTTTCTAATATTTCTTAAAGGTATAAGACCCAGGAGTTGACTGAGTACGTTGAGTGTGATTTCGTTTTCTTTTTTAAAGTTTCTTACAACTTGTAATAAACCCTCAGAGGCTATATTTAGAATAAATACTGTGGAGGTTACTTAAAAATTGGACAAAAAACTGACACTGTCAGTAGAATCAAGCGAACAAATGGGACAGTTTAATAATAACAATAATTTAGTTTTTGTAACTGCAATAATATTTGACATATTTGAACATGTACTGTGATGTTATATAATATGTCTGTAATGTCAAATTGAGAATTAATTTGCATCTCATTTGATTCTCTTTGTTATGCCTCACAATCAAAGAAAAACTTGACTATGGAAACATGATCAAACAACAAAGTAGACACATGCTGCACAAAGCAGCTGACAGTATACACTCTTTCAAAAATAAATTCCTTTGATTAAAAATGGGTAAAGATCAAAGCCGAGCGTATCGTATTACATATTATATATGATGCATGAGGTTTTTAGAGTTTTTGAAACTTCGAGATCATCATTGTGATTCCCCGCCCCCGGTTCATGCACGATACGTTTTTAAATTCAATGTAAATTGCAAAAAATGTAAGATGTAGCAAA
Source organism: Mchenga conophoros (assembly GCF_057382185.1). NCBI lineage: Eukaryota > Metazoa > Chordata > Actinopteri > Cichliformes > Cichlidae > Mchenga > Mchenga conophoros. The sequence goes on along the minus strand of NC_140535.1, from coordinate 31,347,880 downwards.
TCAAAACAAATAGATGCTAATTAATATTTTGGTGACCATACATGTATATATTTTAAAGTATTCGTTTGTATCTCCCAAACAGTTTCTCTTTGCTATTTCTCAGTCTGCTCACCTAAAATGGCTAATTACTTATTTTTATTCACTGGAAATTGCAGATGTGAGAAACGCATTAAAAAAAAAAAAGTTTCAGTCATTAACTTGTGTTGCTGAAGCAATGAGGAGCTATAATTTGCTTGGTTGTAATCCACATTTCCCATATGATACTCTCCAAAGGCTGATTTAAGAGCTCATGAGTCCCATGAGTGAAATGCTCAGCAATAGCTTCAATTTCATGAATAAGAAGCTTAGGTGCAGCAATGTAACATTTTGACATGATGCATTTAAGTCAATGAGATGACCACCAGGCTTGCAGCCTTTGTAGGTCATTAAAGAGCGGAATAAATGGCGTGAGCCATCTGTGGCGGCGATAAATCCATATTAATATGCTCTCAGCGATGTCTGTCAAAAGAAATGCATGTCTGGTTTGGGTGTCACTCATTTTTCCCATAATCCGTTTTTGATATTACTGAATATTAAAGGAAATTACATCAGTGTGGCTGACACGACTTTTTTTTCATTGCTTTGCATTGGTCTAAAATAAATAAAGGCTCAGTCTTTTTCTTTATTTTAGTTTTTGTTTTATGTGTGCTCTTTGGATGGGATTCATTCAAAGAATGCACTCATACTTGAATATTTTTCAATTTATTGCTTGGTCTACTTCACAGCTGTGTATTTTTCTCCACAGAAGCTATCCTGCTCCCCACAGGTATTAAGTAACCCCCGATCCTAGTATGTGATTTAAAGAAAAAGAAACAAAGGAAAAAATGTTCCAATAGGTTTCAAGCTGAGTGTGCCTTTACCTGAAGCAATGTAACATGATTGCGATGGTATGGTGGGCTGTAAATAGAAAGAGGAAATGGGTTAATTACTGAAATGTCAAAACACCCAAGGATGGAGCGGGCGTTTTAGCGTGGTTTAAACGGGCACAGCGGAAGCATGTTTGTGGCCTTACCGCAGGACTGTGACATAGTATCCAATGAGTTGTAAAACAGTAACCTCAAGAGGCCAGACTGTTCAGCACTTTGAAGCTGGGCTGGGATTTAGAGACTGCAGCTCCCTTCTGAATAGTGAATGAGGAGTGGAAAAAAAAATCAAGAATCTGAGATTATACATTAAAGTCACGTCTGAACTGATGAGCCGGACTGCTTTGCTTTAGTGGAATACATTATCTGGGCCATAAGTGGAACTGTTTGAAAGTATGCAACTCTTATGGTGCCCTTCAAAGTGTTTATGCGAGGCTAAGTTCTTTCCGAGTCGGTGTATTTTTAGAGGTGTTTGTCACTCACTTTTAGAGCTTAGTGCGCAGTGTATCGTTTGCCATTTGCAAAACATGAGTAAACAAGAGGGCAGGGGTTGATGAGGTGCCAGTTAAGTGGAAAAACCACTCTGGGTGCTGACTTTGTGCCCTCAGAATTAAGCCTGTCATAGGATGTTTAGCTGTATTTGCTTGATGTGCTTGTACGAGCCCAAAGTACTCCACATTTCATAGAAATAAAGATTTGCTCGTTTTATTTGAAAGCATAAAGATGAGATGTATAGAATACAATATACAGTATGATAGCTTACAGGAGAAGATCATCATCGCGTCTCATCGTTATGTGCAACGTGTCTTTTGACTTTGGAGATTGGCAAAAGTAGCAGCTTTGGGAGCTATGAGACCATAGTTGAGGTCCCATTTGGACCTTTAGCACATTTTTACACTTTTTCAGTCATTTCTTTTTCACTCCTTGGTTAGGTTCAGGCACTAAAAACTACTTGGCTTTGGTTTAAGGAAAAGGTTGTGATTTAAATGAAAATAAAACCCTTCACAAGAGCAACTCTTCACGTCTCAAAAGTGCCATAACGGACACCTTAGACATAACTGAGTGCAAGAGCGGAACTACTTTATTTTACATCCTAGGAATAGAGTCCCCCACACCATCTGATGCTAGGTGTCGTTGCACTACAGTCACTAGTTATGCATGATTGGTTTATTCATCGGGGTCTGTTTGCACAAGACACACTTCACACAATAAAAAAAAAAAAAAAAAGGAGGCACAGAATAAAAACATAAATGCGACTCCCTATGGGAGTGTCCCCAAGAGCACAGGTGTCGAACTCCAGGCCTTGAGGGCTGGTGTCCTGCAGGTTTTAGATGTGTCCTTGATCCAACACAGCTGATTTAAATGGCTAAATTACCTCCTCAACGTGTCTTGAAGTTCTCCAGAGGCCTGAGAATGAACTAATCATTTGATTCAGGTGTGTTGACCCAGGGTGTTATCTAAAACCTGCAGGAAACCGGCACTCGAGGCCTGGAGTTCGACACCCCTGCCCAAGAGAGTCATGGACCCCTGTGGTCAGGCAGAGGATCAATAGGGTGTGAACTGAAGAAGCTCCTCGGATGAGAGGTGAAACGTGTTTTAGAAACTTAAAGTCCAGAGGCTTTTCTTTCCAAGCTCCTTAGACTCCCTTTTACCAAGATTAACTAATCTCTATCAACTTGTTTGTTGATAAAGATTACCTTTGCTCTTAAAAATGGCAAAAAGTTGGTTACTGACACCTGAAAAAGCAAAGATTTATTGGCCCTTTAAAGATTATTCATTTAGAGACAGAATTAATAAAAAAAAATTAATTGGCTACAGTAGATCTGGTGTGCAGTCTTGGACATTACTTTAAATCTTATCTTGTTTTAACTGGCTACAGTACCTGACATCATTTGCCAAAAATAAGAAGTGTGTGTGTGTGAGACACAAACTTTGCTAATTAAGTAATTAAAGAGACACGTTGTCTAAGAGGCGTTGCCATCCTGGAACATGAGCCGTGATCCTTTAGATGTGCTGAAAGATTTGTGCTCTCTGCTCTTACACCAAAAAGCAACCCCCACATATTCATCTACTTCCTGACGATCCACAGCAAGAGGGGTGTGCTGCAGAAAGGGCACATTTAAAAGTTTAAAATGTAGAAGTTTGAAATGCGACAGTCTGCTCCGAGTGTCATTTGAGGTATCAAAGCAGCATGAGGCGTCAGCTCTAAGCTCGATTGCATGTTGGAGCGCCGAAACATCAGCGTGAGGAGTTTTTCTGGATGTGTCGGGAGCTGCAGTGGCCTACTTTGAGGACATGATCCATGTTTAATGTCCCGCCGCTATGCTAGGTGGCAGGCGGGACGACGTGTTTTGTCACAGTGTCATCTGCATGTAGACATATTCTTGTGAACATAATAACTGCAAAATAAAACATGAGAGAAACGTCACGCTGACAGTACTAGTTAGAGCACAGCTTCTCATTCAGAGCGGATGAACCGCTGAGATGTTTTTTGGCATATTGTTGCATTTATTTACATCTTAAATCTGCTGGATTTGTCGTTATGCTTGCAACTGCAGATCACATGGAATCTGCTCAAGTGCATACAAGTTTGTATGAAGCTGAAACATTTTATAATGAATGAATGAATTTGCTTAATTAATGACCTCATCAGGATAAGTGGTTTTGTTGTCCGTACCATGCTGATTATGGTGGGACATCAGGCAGCTGAAATGCTTCCTGTTAATCAGCGTGTTTGAAGAAGGTTACCACAAGGAGGACAGAGGAAATCAGCCAATGTCCAATCAACCAATAGTGACAGATCTGTGTTAAAGTGACTCGGAATCATCTTGAATTGAAGATGTTGAGACAAATTTGATGAAATTGTAGCGCGTCGAACGCCTGGTTTAGCAGCTGATTGCCAGGCCAGTAAAACAGAAAATTTCAATTTTATCAAAGAGGATAGTCCATCCCTGCAGTGATTTCAGATGTGCTGAGAAGTGCTTCATATAAAATACTAATGCACCATTACAATAAAATGGATATAAAGGAGTAATATTGTACAAATAACCTTAACTAACCTTTACTGTAAGTAAAGCTGTATTTCTAATCTGTTATCTGGTAAATTGCCCAAGTGCCGGCAAAAGCAAAAAGGTGGGAAAAAAACCCACTCTTCCTCTTTTAAAGTGCACTCTTTAAAGCAGCTCCTGCTTTCAGAAAATGATTGCATAACACATTAAAAGAGGAAGAAAATTGTCTTTCATTTTTATATTTAGACAGCCGATGTATCTCAAACTGTATCTAAACAACGCAGTATCTCTCTCTGGTGATTGCACATTCTAAAGTGTAATGATATTTATCATGGGGGTTACCGATGAGCACTTATATTATGTATTGTGTGTGAAGTCAGTCCACACGATGCATCTAATTAGTCATTAGAAGCGTGCTTGGTGTCATACTTCCTGCAGCACTGGTAGATGATAGAAGTGTAGATTTAGCAGCATGCAGATGAGCTTTCATTACTGGTGCTGTTGGCGATGACTGACGCTTGGCCTTTGTTAATTTCCTTTTTCATCTCCTTTCTCCAGCTATCATAAGAATGTTTTCTTTGGGGGGATATGACTTGTTGTCTAGTCTACAGAAAGGACTAAAAAAAAGATGGCCCTGCAGTTATCTCAGGCCGGGGTATATTTCTTTTTTTTTCTTCTTTTTTTTAAGCATGAGGGAAAATAAAATATGAACTGTGATTAGCCTCTAGCACAGGCCAAACTCAGGCATTTGGTCTTGTCATTGCAGTTGCTACAACACTGGATGATCTTGATTGGGATTTACTAGTGCAATGCCCGTTCTAGTAGAGGGCAATCGATGTTTATATAGAAGCTTTGGGAAGGCCATTGCAAAAACCAACTTCCAGCTTTTGTAAACGGACGTTTCTCCTCTTTAGATCTTCACTGCGTTCCTTGGACTTTCCTATTGTTCTGAGCTTTGGTCAATCCAGCGAGTGCTTTCAAACAATTTCTTTTTTATGATTTTTAAAGAGAAACTACTCGTTGTATGATGACTAATGAGAAGTTAGTAGGCGCTGGCCTTGTCAAGTTAAGACCTTGAGCAACACTTCTTACAGCTGCGAAGCACGTTGGTCAACTATATTTGTTTTATATGTGCTAGAAAAGTAAAGTTAAAATTGAACACTTAAATTAGTTTATGTAAACGTAGCATTTTCCCTAATGAGCCAGGCCTGTTTGTCTTAGTCGTGCGATACTTGGTTTGAATTTCAGCGTGTTATCATTGACCATATCTACATGCCTGAATACGCTGAGTTGCTTCCATATGATTGGTCGATTGAATCTGTGTATTAAAGTGTAATGAAATGGCCGGTTCGTGTATTTGTTTTCATTTAATTTTGTAAATTTGTTTTAAATGCTTGCTTAAGTCTTAGAAAGCAAGAAGACAGCTTAACAAGGTTGAGACAATGAAATTATTTAATTACAGTTAAGGTGCAAAGGACAAGATTGGTATCCAGTTGCAGTGTTTGTGCCGTTAAATGTCGTCATCCCAAAGAGTAAAAAAGCAGTGTCTCCTTCTATGTCTCCTTCTTTTTTAAATGTTAGTTTGATAAACATTTTCTTTATGTGGTTAGCAGGAAAAGTTTAGTCATGATTTAAAAAGTTACAATATATTAATTGACTAGAACTGTCACCGTATGATAATCTTTGCTACTGAACTCTTGTAATTAGCATGTTGTTGCTTCAGGGTCATTGATTGAAGATGGTCTGCGAAATCTATGTTTGATTCTGCAACTATGTTGATAATCAGTTTTGTGCTCTGTGCTGTAGCTTAATGGCAAGAAGAGCAAACAAACGCCCAAGGTTCACTTTTGTTGAATAGGTTTTAGCCTTTGTGTCTTAAGATAAGATAAGATAAGATAGAACTTTATTAATCCCTCGGGTGGGTTCCTCTGGGAAATTCGACTTCCAGAAAAAGCACAGCAACGACCAAAGTTACAGTTACAGAACTGTTATATATATATATACACACACACACACACACACACACACACACACACACACACACACACACACACACACACACACACACACATACATATATATAAATACAGAGGCAAATATAAATAAAATATACAAAGGGGATAAATAGAATAAATAGGAATAAAAAATAAAAATACAAGTGAATTGCACATTTCAAGTATTGAGTCTATTGCACTGTTGACTATTTACAAAAAGTATTGCACAAGGTATTGTACAGTGAGGTGCAGAGGCACTACAGCTTAGTTGTTCCCCCCTCCTTTGTCCTCCTGTTTCCCCTCCCTCTCCCCTCCAGACAGGAGGAACAGCTGTGCTTCTGGCTGAATGTCAAAGAGAGAGGTCAGAAAGTCTTGACAGACTAATGCATGGTTTGTTTTAGCTTGTCTTAAGGGATTTGGGGACAATAATAAAATGATAGCTTAAGGATAAGGATAGCTATGGTCTTTCCTAACTCCAGGGTTTAGACAGAGAATGGCAAGAGAGCCCTAATAACCTTTGTAACCTTCAGCTGTAAACTGCATGACACAAATGTCTGTGCAAAGGTCTCCCTGACATATCTTTCAAAGACGATACATGAGCGGGATATATTAAGGCCTTTTTGCCACTAAAATAATTGGATACATTTTACATCTGTAAAATAAAACTTAATAAATTCCAAAGCTTAATTTCCCTAAACATATATACTGTTTGCCTCTCATTTGTTTAGATAAAATAATTAATGAAGGAAATTTCAGTGTCAGCAACATGAAATGAACCCCTCCAGTGGTGGGTAAACAAAAATGTCAGCAAATTTGATCTCTGTAGATGCTCTGCCAATTAAAAAATTTTGTGCATAAAAGATCTTTTCACAAACTACTTTTGTGTACATATGCACAATTTTATTGTTAAATCTACCTAAAGCCAACAATGTCAAGTGTTTTGAGTCTCTTAATTGAAAAATACTTAACTTCCTATGTGGGAAAGCAGTGAGCAATGATTGACAGAAGACCGTAGTTTAAACTTAACTTCTCTATAGCTTCAACTGTGACACTTGCTAATTCCCTAATCCACTGCATTTGTGTCACAGCTCTGCTAACTTAACGTAAAGGCAAATAAAAAGCATCCTAAACTGCAAAGCAATTAGCTAACGTCCATATGCTCCGCTTCTCCGAAGGTAACCCCCACCACCTCCACCACATTGGGAAGCAACAGTTTTAACAGGCAACAGCAGTTTCTGTTATCAATCCATTAAGATGCCAAAGAGAGTAAAATAAACAAGAATAATAAAACAACTTAATATACTATAGTTGCCTAATTTATGTGCCCTCATTTCACTGCATTGTCAGTCTCCTTTTGCAGTCAGTTTTGGTGTCTCATAATTTCTCTCGGTCACCAGACTCCAGTCTGTGGCTGTCACTGTTTGTGTGTGTGCGAGGTAGGGAGAGAGGGGGGAGTAGAGCGGTGTGCATTACAGAAGATAACTAGTGGATGACAGCATATTATCCTGCATCAAAACGGTTAATTTGTCTAAAACCACAGATGCCGACAAATCCGAAATGTCAAAGCCAGATGATGTGGGAGCTAGTCCTGGCTAGAGTAAAATTACCCTCGTGTGGGGTATTGGGAGGTGGTCCAGGGAGAAAACACCTGCTTCTTGAAAGCGCTCAACCAAGGAGAAACACTGATTAGGTCTTTGTATTGTTTGTTTATCCAGAGGACTGCCATGTTTGTGATCACTTACGCTGTGGCTGTTGCTAGAAGTAAAATTCCAACTGGAGGATTTACTCTGCAGCTCCAGCCTCTTGAAAGGCTGTTGGAACAGAACAAATGGAAAAAGATATTGTCTGTTGTGTGGGGGTGTACCTGAAAAGATTAGGAGGGATTACATGAAGACAAGGGGGGGGGGGGTGTTTTGGGTTTTTTTTGGGTTTTTTTTTTTGAACAAATAAAAGTCTTAAGTTCTAAATGAATCATGTACGCATGTAAAGATATGGTCATTATTACTGATTTGCTCTTATTCAAATGACACCTGCTCACCTCCCCCTCAGTGCACCTCTTACCATTCATTATTAAATATTTTATTCATAATGCATCACTTTAAAACAAAACTGGTGTGCATTTCTCCAGTTTTGTGGATGAAACACACGAAGAAACCCACGTACACATGATTTCTAACTGGATGTGCATTAAAACAGACACTTTAACCATATGTGACATAAACCATCTGTCCTTCAATCCTCACTGTATCTGTTTTCCCATCTGTATGCAGTAGTATTTTTTTTTAACAGCAGTTTTTGTCCACAGTTCACTAACACACAACCTGTGAAATTAGAGGTGAAGAGTGAATCTGTTTTTCTGCCCAGGAGTCAATCGCAATATGTAACCTCTCTATATTTTGCTCACACAAGAGTTTTCTGTATAAGATACAGTCAATACCTTTGCCTTCATATTTGGCAAATAAGATGTCTTGGAATATAGACCCCCGTGAGCCACCAACTTACGCAGCTAAGTATCAATGACTGGATTTGTATAATATTTTTTATTTTATGTCAGTAAAATCTTCGCTCTGTGGCGTCTCTTCATTGTAAAATCTGCTTGTTTGGCCGTGTTGTTCATGCTCTGCAACTCACTTTGTCAAATTACTGTATAACAGTCGACAAGGAAAGGAAGAGGGAAAAAGAGGATGGCGGAGACAGTGATTTGCTACTGTTAAAATTTCAATTTTCCACCCCAGAGGAGGGTTGTTCCACATGAAAGAGAATGAAAATGCTGTTCTAGGAGAAAACCATCTTGAAAGCTATTTCAGGTTCTTGGGTTTTAAGTAAATTTTGCACAATGTAAATCTCTCCTCTTAAATTTAGGCAGAAAACTGATGGAATGCAACACAGAAAGGGCATTTTTCTATGAATTCATTTTATTTTATATAATTATGCTTAATCGGTTGGACTGATTTAGACGAACAGTACAGTCTTTCTGAACATTACTCACTGTGAACAGGATGCAGTAAACTCGAATAAAAGCTCTCTTGCTGTTGCATGCCAAAATATTCTCTCTATATTATGTTTAATATGCCAATTATCAAAACTGTTAGAAATTAGTCATACCACACCACAAAAAAAAGTACACATGGGGCAGTAAGTGGTGTGGCGTTTGTTTTTTCTGTCTCAATCAGTAGATTTAAGACTATTCTTTTGCTCTGCTTTTGTTTCTCTTGCCATTTTGTTGGGTTCGGTAAACTATAATATGCCCTTTTGCAATGTTAATGAACTATTAGAGATCAAACTTATTCTTTGCTACCTCTGTGATGACACTTGTGACTGTCAGTACTCCATCAGAAGTTTTGGCAACCATTACGTGGCATTCATTTGGAGACTTAGATTACAGAAAAAACAATTAAGGCTGTGCGACATGACCAAAATCTCATATCCCGATATAAGAAATTTATCGTCCCGACAACGATATATATCATAAAAATGTAACATTTTCTGTAAATTTTGTGAATCTGGAGCAACTCGACTTGCGTGAAGTGTTTTCAGCTGGGCGTCGTGTACCTGGAGTCGAGTGCTACATAGGTTGAACAGCTGCAATTTTCTTTGAGTATTTATTACACGGCGTGCTGCGGGGGAAAAAGCTTGTTCTAAGGTTTATTTGTTAGCACCTGACTGCTCTTTTTAGCTTCTCGTCCGTAAACACTCTGCATACTATTTCACGTGATTCGGTTTATTTTGAAAAATCTGAACAGGATCTTCAGCTTTATTGTGAAAGATTTATGTGGAAAATAAACAAGCGGACGGCGGAGGCATGTCACTACTCGATCCGTACCGGAAACCCGATCGGCACCACGCATGTGCGAAAGGCCACTACTTCCGCTCAAAGCATTTTTTACGACAGTTACGGGTCAGACTATCTGTTAAGATGTTAACAATAATAAGTATCTCTTAAAATGTTTGCAGTAATGAAACATTTCAATATAATTGCAATTCAATATAGACAAAAACGCGCATGTGCAGATGTTCTCTTCTTCTCCTGTTTTGTTTAATGGCAGTTTACTCCCCAGTTGCTGGCCGAGCGAATGAGCCCTATTGTAAACTGAACTAGCATCATTATGTAGGATTTGTGCATGCGTGGTACCGATTGGGTTTCTGGTACGGATTGGGTAGCGACAAGGCACACGATGGTTTTACCGCATAAAAACAGTCGCTTGTCCATCCGTAGTGTAGTTATATTAAATATAGGAGAAAGGATCCTGCTAAGTTTTAATTTGTTACTGAGGTGTCTGCACCAAGGGCCAGATTGAGAAGCGTTTAAAGTAAGAATGTCTCTGCATACAGAGAGAATGCCATTATTTGCGACTTCCTCACATACTCGTTGTCATCCTGCTTTCTTCCAGCTTACACTATTACTTCACTGCTTCCACAGCTGTCGTGCTGAAATGTTATCAAATTCAAAAGCTTAATGTCAGCGAACGCGACTTCAAAAGGATCCATAGCTGCAGGCCGTGGTCTGCCCTACTCGCTGGGCAATATTCTTGATTCTGCCAACACTCTGATCATCAATGTACCTACTCTCAACTCTCCTCTTTCATGACCCATCAGTCATGAAAGGAGCTTCTCAATTCAGTAGAAACACTAGATTCGACTCTCATTTTTGAGTGAGTGCTGAAATCTCGCCTTACATGAAATGTCATCCCTCAAGTCATTTTCTCCCCACTGTTGCTCTTAACTTTTATAATTGACCTTAAGCCACAGGAAAATTATTACAGCACTATATGTCTGACTTTTACCTTCTGATGCTTACGTGGCTCGCACCGAGTCTAACACAACTCGTTAGTAACTGGATTGTAAGTAGAGGGCGTATGGCCCTACATCGTTATGGCATGTGATTATATCACACCATCTATGCTCAGCATTTCTAAAAATGTTTTCAGTTTCAGACCTAAGTCTTAGGAGAATAAAAGCTTTAAGATTCTAATTAATTACGGATAAATGAATAAAACCGGATCTCTTGTCCTGATCTTACTGAATTTGGTTTATCACATTGTGCTAGTATTGCAGACGGTAATCATTTATGAAGCGTTGGGTTTGTCAGTGAATCTATGTCATAAACTGTGCGTTGGGTTTGATGGGTTGTACAAACTTTTTGGATGGTCTGTGCACAGCGAGCCAAGAAGCACTGATGCCACACCAGTTAGTTACTAATTACTTGTCCAAGAAAGTAATCCTGTTACTTTACAGATTACTTATTTTCAAAAGTAATTAGTTACTTTATTACTTAGTTACTTTTTACAAACATGATACACAACCTGAATACATTATAAAGCAATAGACCTTTCAGCCCAATTCAATTTTTTTTTGCAAAATCCATCATATAAAATTGAATTTAATAAAAAAGTCTCTTTTTAAAACTTGTTTTATTAGTTTACATTTTTTTAAATGTATGTGCATTGCATCAAGCAAAAATGAAATTGTATGCTACAGTAATTTACTTGAAGAAATTTGTTTAACATTTAAACCTATTTTCTGCATATAGCAGCATATAAAATAAAATCATGTTTTGTGTTTAGACTCACTCTTTCAAATAGATGAAGTAAAACACAGCAGAAAATAAATAAAAGCAAAGATTCAGCTGCACAAGTCCTGTTGCTCTTGTTTAGCAGGAGTTGGGTCGGTGCAGGTTTGCCCTGGTGCAGGTTTGCCCTGGTGCAGGTTTGCCCTGGTGCAGGTTTGCCCTGGTGCAGGGCACAGCGGACACAAATGTTTTTGCTTTTTACGGAATCAAACTCAAAGTAATGTAAGTACGTCCACGCTTTAAAAGCTGCATGGCCGTCCTCTCTCCCGCACTCCGTATTAACCATTGTTGATCTGCACACGTCTGTTGCTGCCACGGACGTCGCACGCTCGTACGTCATGAGACACTCTCACAAACAATCACGGTTTAGTATTGCAGTAACGCAGCGTGCTTACGGGAAAGTCACGGTAATCTAATTACTCTTTTGCAATAGTAATCCCTTACATTACACATTACTTCAAAAACAATCAGATTACAGTAACTGCCCATCTCTGCACAACACACTTGTTCCTGTTGCTTAAAACTCTTGTTTGTAGAAACTGGATTTAGGTTTTCTGCTGTGCCCAGTGTTCACTCACTTTATGAGAATAGTTTGCAACAAAGCAGTAAGAGAAAGGTCCAATAGCAGTTCTTTAACTTTGTACGTACATCAAATAAAGCCAAAAAGTAAAGTAACTGGTTATTGGTTACTGGTTAATTATTACTGGTTGTCTCCCTTTTAATGTTGTTGGAATTTCAGTGTGCATAAGCGCTTGCAGGACAGGAAAACAAAGGAAGTGAGTAAATAAGCTACTGTGGTTGTCTGCTTAAAAATATGATTAATGTGATTAAAGCTTAAGCAGGATGTCTGCTTTGATTAACTGATAAATCACTTAAGCACCTCGAGCTCTATTAAATGCTGTATTTGCAGATTAGAGTCAGATATTGCATACCTGTACTATATAAATATAAATGTTTAATACGCATCTTTTTTGGCCTGATAGTTGACATCTTTTATTTATTTTTATATTTATATATATATATATATATATATATATATATATATTACACACACAAGCATATAGGCTTTATATAGCAATGTCAGATATGAAATATCATAACATAATGGGAAAATACAGGCAATGTCATCGCTAACAACACTCATTGCATATTTATGAACATTGTCTGTTTCATATTCCCATTTCCCATGTCAGGGAAAGTTTTACAAGAGCTGCTCATGCCTTGACAAATTACAGTGCGCCCATACTATAGGGTATTAGAAGACAGTGGCATAGCCGTGTGCAGAAGAACATGAGTGAGTGTGCAGCAGACATCCCTACTCAGTTTTGCCAGGTTTGACACTTGGTTGAAATTGTTCTTAAAGAGTGAAAGAACCGTGGGGCAAAAAAAAAAAAAAAAAAAAAGCCTGTGACATGTGTAACTGTCAGGATAAAGTTACATGCCATCAAAACAGCTGCACCCTTCACTCTCCTTTGTTGCGATGTATTGATGGCACAAAGAGAATGTGTTTTAGAATGAAGTATTGTGGTTTATCTTGCCCTCAACCATAATTGAGTGTGCCAGCTTCCAGAGTAAATAGTCTTGTGGAATGAATGTTGGATAAAATAGCTCCAGAGCTCTGTTTACTCGAAGTGGAGGAGAAGAAAGACTGTTGTCTTATCTCTTGGCAAATGATGCAAGTTTGCCAGCACGCCCCGAGTAATAAAACGGGTCCATCGCTGCACTTGTCGTCGTTTGTTCCGAGAAGCTGCCTGCTTTTTCAGTCTGTTAAGTGTTTGATATGAAAACAGATATCTCTGTTCTTGTTTGTTTCTTTTTGGGGAAAGATGTAGGGCTAGAGCTTCATTGATGGCTGTCGTTTGCTTTTGCTTACAACCTGATGAAAAGCTTCCTCGTGGCTCTCTGCAGCTCGTCGCACAGCAGGTGTTCCCTGTTGGTTTATTGTGCTGTTGGCCAGCTTGAAGACGGGCGGCCATGTTGTTGACTTCAATGAGATTTCCCTCTCCCCGTGATTCCACAAATGAAATGTGAATCTGCCTGGAGAAACTTACCTACCTACATGGCTCGAGCTCAGGATTGAACCATACGAGGCTAATGGGCCTCATCGCTTGCATTGCTGTAATGCAGAAGTGCAAGCATAAAGTAGTAGGTGCATACCTCCATGTGGCTTCTTTACTGTGTACAACTTGTCTGCCATATACAGCAAAGTCATCAGCTGGTGTCTTTGATCTGTCATAGCTAGTAGCGTTCTGGGAAGCTTGAGCTGCAGGTCAGCCCACTGGGACTCTGCAGGAAGTCTTTCCCCAAGACATGAGGAATTACACTTATCTTTCATTCGCAGCTATATTGGCTAATCTTATCTAAGCGACTAAGAACAGACTTGCGTATTATTCGCTCACCCTTAGCAAAGGCTTGCAGGTAGGAAGTATTTGGGAGTGTGCTCCGTTTGGGTGAGAAAAGGATTATGGATTGAACAGTCTCTCTTTGGTATTGTTCTTCCATATGAATATCTTTTTTTAAGCTTTTGATTTTTCTTTCTCTTTGCCTGGATATAGCTGGGTTATAGCATAGAAAAGGTGCCAAAGCACTCATTTTAACCACTGTCTGAACTTCCCGGCACTGAAGTACAAAGTCTTTTGAAATTGTTGTGTAGAAAGTGGCTCTAGGACACTTGTTTTTTCACAGTAAGATATATTTTGAGTTCTGCCTTTATGCCAGGATGCAGTAGACCTTCAGAAACGCTTGCTGTAAGATATAAAACAATACACTTTAATTGGGCTAGACTAGTTGGTCTGAGGCTGTTTTCCAAAGATTGGGGTACACAGTACCAATTTAGGAAAAAAGATATTATGCTACAGCATACAGAGACTTTGAAAAACGACTGTTTTGTGATAAAAGTCGCTCATGTGGATGTAGGTATGTGAAAGCGGAACCATAGATAATTATAACTTGATATCAGAAAACTGAAGATAAGTTTACCTGTGCAGCATGATGGTACAAGCACCATAAAGCACTAAAGTTTTTTAAATATGCCAAAGTTTTTAAAACAAAAAATTGTGTTTTTACATACAAATTTGATCCAGCCGGCCACAACATTAAAACCACTTCCTTTTTGATACTTTTGGACCCTGTGCTTGGGGCTTCTGGGTTTTCAGTGCCAGGTCTGCACTCTTAAAGTCTTTGTTTTTCTTTAGTCTTTCCTGAGGATAATGGTAGGGTAAGTTGTCCTGATGGAGGATATTTTCACACACTTCAAGCATGCCGAACAGCAATGTGTGCTTATATTCATCCATACATGAAGGGGTACAACACATAAACCAGCGGTCCCCAACCCCCGGGCGACAGACCGTGAGTCGTTTGGTGCCAGGCCGCAAGAGTTGAGGCTCGGGTGTGAAATTTATGGTTTTCAGGGTTTTAATTTTTTTTAGCGTTTTTATCGTTAACTCTGTTTCCCTGGGTGCTTTCTCGTGTGTCATGAACACAAGCTCTTTTTTTTGGTACCGGTAATGGTTTTATTCTGTTGTATTTCTCCGCGACACCTTAAAGGCCTGTCCGTGAAAATATTGTCGGACATAAACCATAAAAAAGGTTGGGGACGGCTGACATAAAGTACTTTGAGAGCAATGACAGGCTTCCAAAAGCAACACAGGGTGCCTAAAGGTGATAAAACTAACAGTTTTTACCTTTTATTAGCCGTACCTTATATTCTATTAAGACGTTATTTTTTCACATAGCTCGATAAGTAATTAACTAAATTCTAACATTTTAATTTGTTATCGGACTGGATGCACTTTTATCATATTCTACAATAAACATAATTAGCATTTTAATAAAAACTGTTTAAAGAAAAAGAGTCTGAGCAGATATTTAATGCCACTATTGAAAAATAAGAAGGCATAGGCTCCTGTCTGTGGTATTCAAGGGTTTGATAAGATAAGATAAGATAAGATAGAACTTTATTAATCCCTCGGGTGGGTTCCTCTGGGAAATTCGACTTCCAAAAAGCACAGCAACGACCGAAGTTACAGTTACAGAATTGTTATATATATATATATATATATATATATATATATATATATATATATATACACACACACACACACACACACACACACACACATATATATATATATATATATATATATATATATATATATATATATATATATATATATATATATATATATATATAAATACAGAGTCAATATAAATAAAATATACAAAGGGGATAAATAGAATAAATAGGAATAAAAAATAAAAATACAAGTGAATTGCACATTTCAAGTATTGAGTCTATTGCACTGTTGACTATTTACAAAAAGTATTGCACAAGGTATTGTACAGTGAGGTGAAGAGGCACTACAGCTTAGTTGTTCCCCCCTCCTTTGTCCTCCTGTTTCCCCTCCCTCTCCCCTCCAGAGAGGAGTTAAACAGTCTGATGGCGTGTGGGACAAAGGAGTTTTTAAGTCTGTTAGTTCTTGTCTTGGGGAGAAGCAACCTGTCACTGAACAGACTCTTCTGGTTGTTAATGGCCGTGTGCAGAGGATGCCCAGCATTGTTCATAATGTCCAGCAGTTTCTTTAATGTCCTTTTCTCTGCCACTGTCACCAGAGTGTCCAGCTTCATGCCGACCACAGAGCTAGCCCTCCTGATCAGTTTCTCCAGCCTGGATGAGTCCTTCTTTGCTGTGCTGCTCCCCCAGCACACCACAGCATAGAAAAGTACTCCAGCAACCACCGACTGGTAAAACATCCTCAGGAGCTTCCTGCAGATGTTAAAAGACCTCAGCCTCCTGAGGAAGTACAGTCGGCTTTGGGCTTTTTTATACAGGTGCTCTGTGTTGCATGACCAGTCCAGTTTATTGTCCACCCACAGCCCGAGGTACTTGTACTTGTTGACCACCTCCACCTCCTCCCCCTCTATCTGAACCGGCAGTGGACCTTCTCTGGACCTCCCGAAGTCCACAACCAGTTCCTTAGTCTTTGAGGTGTTGAGTTGCAGGTGGTTTGTGTGACTCCATGCGACAAAGTTCCTCACCAGACTTCTGTACTCCTCTTCCTGATCATCCCAGATACACCCCATGATGGCCGTGTCATCTGCAAACTTCTGAATATGGCATAATTCAGAGTTGTAGCAGAAGTCAGAGGTGTACAGGGTGAAGAGAAGAGGGGACAGCACAGTTCCCTGTGGTGCTCCTGTGCTGCTGACCACAGTGTCAGACGTGATGTCCTTCAGCCTGACGTACTGTGGTCTGTCGGTGAGGTAGTCGGAGATCCAAGCCACCAGGCAGGGGTCCACCTCCATCCTGTTCAGTTTTTCCTGAAGCATACAGGGCCGGATGGTATTAAAGGCACTGGAAAAGTCAAGAAACAGGATCCTGACCGTGCCTTTTCCCCCATCCAGGTGTGAGTGGGCTCTGTGTAGGAGGTACAGGATGGCATCCTCCACTCCGACACCCGCCTTGTATGCAAACTGTAGTGGGTCCTGGGCATGTTGTACCTGTGGTCGGAGGAAGTTGAGGAAGAGCCGCTCTAGAGTCTTCATAAGATGTGACGTCAGTGCCACCGGTCGGAAGTCATTCAGCTCATTGGGCCGGTTCTTTTTGGGGACCGGGACGATGCAGGATGTCTTCCATAGGGCGGGCACTCTCCCCAGTCGCAGACTGAGGTTGAAGACTCGTTGTAGCGGCTCCCCAAGTTCAGCAGCACACGCCTTTAGCATCCTAGGACACACCTTGTCTGGGCCTGCTGCCTTTCTGGGGCAAAGCTTCCTCAGTTGCCTCCTGACCTGTTCCACTGTGACACTGGGAGATGTTTGGGAGGAGGGGAGGGGGGGGGAGATGTCTTGCTGCTGAGAGAGGGATTGGAGGAGGGGGGTGTCATGGTGTCAGGAAGGGGGGGAAGCGAGGGAGGCAGGAGAGTGGGGGGAGGACTCTGTAGTGAAGGTGAGGGTGAGGGTGGGGGGGTTGTGGGCTGGTCAAACCTGTTGAAGAAGTTGTTGAGTTCGTTTGCCTTCTCCACAGTCCCCCCCACTGTGCTTTTCTTGGTGTTGTGGCCTGTGATGGTTTTCACACCATTCCAGACCTCCCTCATATTGTTCCTCTCCAACTTCTGCTCCACCTTCCTCCTGTAGGTGTCCTTTGCTTCCCTCAGGCAGCGTTTCACCTCCCGCTGTGCTGCTTTCATCTCCTCCTTCACTTTGCTCCTGAAAGCCTTCTTCTTCATGTTGAGGACAGCTTTGACTTCCTGTGTTACC
Source organism: Mchenga conophoros (assembly GCF_057382185.1). NCBI lineage: Eukaryota > Metazoa > Chordata > Actinopteri > Cichliformes > Cichlidae > Mchenga > Mchenga conophoros. The sequence continues at coordinate 31,330,152 of NC_140535.1, read as the reverse complement.
CACGGTTTGTTATTAGGATAACACCGTACCGTCTTAGCAGGGGCGACTGTGTCCACACAAAAGTTGAGGTAGTCTGTAAGACAGTGTGTCGCCCCCTCTATGTCCTCACCATGTGGGCTCAGGAGCACATTCAAGGGTTTGGCGAATACATGAATGACTTTGAAGTCCAAGTCTTGATATCATGCAAGTGTAGTGTCTTGGCAGTCTCGTTGGCACCTACACAAGCTTCGGATTATGAGCTTGCAGCTACAGATGTAAAGACAAAAATCAGTGTTGCACTTTTATTTTCATATTGCTGGAGACTTGAATGGTGCAGTGGAGCTCCACATGCACGCCCTCTCTGATGCACTATACACTTCCCCCTGATGATATCAGTCAGGTTGTTTGCATCTCTCCTGCCGGTGATTTGGTGCTGTGTTCATCCACTCTGGCACCTCATAGATAAACTGTAGAGAAGCAGCAAACTGTAAAGATGACATTTCTTTCAGCCATTTATTAGACACGGAGAACATCAGATGCCAGGGTGCAGGAGGGTGACAAAGGTTTCTCTTGCGCTGGTCTGTCATTCAGTAGAAAAGCATGCCATGTTCCACTTAAGTATTTATCATTCATCCTCTCTGTGAATTCGGTTAGTGACATCCTCAGGCTTACTCTGCGTGGAGACTTGATCTTTTGTTTATCCCCCACAATGCGGCCTGTAACGGCAAGCGCCTGGCTCAGTAAATATTTGTCTCACTTGACAGAGATGAAGTGGAAAATGTACTCGTGCGACAACTGCACTAAATGCAGCTGTCTCAGGTTTTGATGAGGATGCAATTAACTTTGCGTTTTTATTCGAGTTCAGCAGAGAAAGTGCAAGTTCGAAACAGAATAGACGGTGACACATCCACTCCGCCCCCCACACCCCACCGTACATGTCCCCCTTTCCTGCCTGCCATACATGTGATTGAGAGTCACTAAGAGCTTGTCAGTGAGGGGAAATTAAATTATTATCCCATTTCATCGTGGGAGTTCTTCTCTGTGCTTTCATTTGTTCCTCATTTGTATTCTAGAAACAGGTGGAAATCATTAAAAACAACATCACCGTCTCACAGGTGGTAACTTCAGAATGCTTTCCTTGAAACTCTAAAAATGAGAAAAGATGTTGAAAAAATATTGTTCACCCTGTGACATTGCAAAGAGAGTTGATTTGACAACACATCTATGGCTGCACGTGCTGCCGACGCGTTCGACCTTGTGTAGGATGTAGCAGTTGCTCTACGTTAACCTTTTCCCTTACCGCTTTGTTTTAGTGATTTTCATGCTTGCTTTAAATGATTGCCATTCACGCTCAAAACAGCTGAATTTACCTAATTGTGGGACCGAAGGGTGAAAAACATGCCAAACCAAGCTGACGGATAAAGAAACAACATATGCTGCATTAGCATCTTAACCTGATAACGCAAATATTCACTTCAGCAATTAGGGATGAGATTACTGGCTTCTGAGGTTGCCATGGTAATCTTCCCAACTGTTTAGTGTTACCATTTCCACCTTAATATGGAAATTGTGTGTTACTGCATAAGTGTCCAGGGTGTACCCCGCTCCTCGGCCTATGACTGCTGGGGAATGGAGGATTTTTTTTTTGTATGAATTTCCGATGCAGAGTGAAAAATTAAACACTTGCATGCTGTCCTGATTGTGACACTGCCCCCTGGTGATAATGAACAGCTGTTACAATTATCCTTTAGCTCAGTGCAGATGTAAATAGGATGTTTTGTCTCTTTAACTTGCTAACAGCTCATCAATTATGTAAGCAGAAGCTTTCAGTGTTACCTACTCTCATAATAAAAAAAGACTACACGTTCTGCTGCTGTGTTGCGGTGTGAGACTACAAGCTGCAGACCCACTGCACACCACAACACATGTAGCTTAGTCACCCAGACAAAATAATTTGTTCATTAAAATTGGTTATAAAAGAGAAACGCTGTAGAGAGCCATACATGACTGCTTTGTGTGTTAATTCCTGGGCTCCCAGCACCGCTGTCTTCATGCTCATTTTGTAAATACTCAAAAGCAGCTTATATGGAAAAGAAATGGCAATGAAACTTTACTAAATGTTTAAAATATATTATATCCCTCAAAAGACTCTACTTACTCAAACTGGCTGCTTTGGTTTTATTTAAGTCAACATATTGCTTTAAGGAGAAACTTTATGATGAAGAATTTCAGCAATTTCAGCAAATTTTCCACATGGTTATGTTTATAACTATAATAATTGTACTCACTGTAATTGTGATATGATTTTGTGTGGCTGTCATCTTTCTCCTAATTAGAACATTAATTACACTAAGAACACCTAAATTGGTTGGCACATGCAATTTTCGCCCAAAACCAAAACAATCAGCTAAAAAAGGCTTGGATGCTTTGAACACTAAGCTCTGCTGTTTTTCTATCCCAATACGCTTTGAACTTGGAGGATATTTTTGTGCTTTTTACATCCATTTCCTGTCTTTGGTGTTTAGTGTAGTTTTAATCCATGAAAGCTGATCTGAATGTAGGAATGTTCATTCCATAACTCATACTCATCAGTCATCAGACTTTTAGGGTTTAATATAACTATGTTTTAGTTGTTTGAAAATAAAAATACCACAGCTTTTGTTCTCAGGTTGTCTTACTTTTGAGCTCAAAGGTGTTTTTACCTAAAAACAAGCCTTTCATGTGAAGAAAGGTTCTAGTAAAAGATTGTATTTTTAATGTATTCGACTGACTGTATTCTGGTCCATTCTTAGTAATACCCAGCTCCAGATTTTTATTCTAGAAGGTGTCTGTGAAGGTTCTCAGTGATCGACTAGACTTGGGTGTCCATCTGCATCTAAAGGACAAAGGTCCCTCTTTCGAGGATGCCAATGTTCACATTTTGGACAGAGAAGGCAGATGGTTTGAAAGAGGAGTGAAAGAAGCCATCTGTGTCCACTGTGAACGACCATCTTTGAACAGAGGCGGTGGCTTACGACACCAACTGTCTGCCATCTTTTATCCAGTTTTGAGATCCCTTCCCAGACACCTTAACTCCGACTCACATCCTGGGCCATCTGACCTCAAGAAATCACGTGATAGGGTGGGGCTAGGTTTCATAGTGGGTTCACCCGAAACCTTGTTTGATTGTGGTCCACATCCGTTTTCACACCTTGGCTTGTGTGATTAGGTAGGGGGTCCATGACCCTCTTGGGGGACAATCTGGGACTCTCCACCAGTTACTCTTCGAAGTTTCTTGGATGAGAGGTGAAACGTCTTCAAACTTAAAGAAGTCCAGACGTTTTTCTTTCCAAGCGCCTTAGACTATTCTAGTGGATCTTTGCATGTTTTCCTGGTATTGCTATCTTATGCTGAGCTTTGATGCGAATCCTCAGTTCATCCTCTGTCTGAAACCCATGACCTTACTTATCTTTCTTAAAGTCATGCTTGTGACTGTCTGCCCCTTTAGCAGGGTTTGACCAGCTGGTGGGTGGGGCTTCAGTAGCCTCATCACCATATTAGAGTCATCCCTCCACTCTGACATCATGCAAATGTCAGAGTAGAAAAACTATGTGAAACAGAGTGTTTAAAGCAATAAAACACCCAAGCTTCTGGCTGACAGGGATTAATTATGCATACACAATTAATTCTTATTGTGTGAAACTTTGGCCATGCTTAACATGAGCATTCTCCATTTTAACATCATGATGCAAATTATGGAAAAGCCTGATAGGACCACTTTACATTTAGGTAAAAGATCATGACGATAAGATTGATCTTGCATGTGACATTGTTGCCTACCTATTAATTACATTTGGCCAAACAGTTTGCTGAATAATAAATGCGTTTTGTATTCTTCTGTGACATATTTATGAGCCTTACACGCTAACATAAAATGCTGTTTAGCTTGTACAACATGTTCTCGTGCTGTTTATAGAAGGTTATTTTATTTATGACTGTGTTACTAATTGATTTTTGTGTTTCAGCTCATCTTTTACAGCTTCTTCATTTGCCATTTAAAGAAATTAAGCCCTGAATAATTACCCTTATGAAAGCTGTCTTTTTCTTTTCTTCTTTTTCTTGCAGCTACTGGGTCATAGTCTGAAATGTAATGAACAGTTTGAGCCAGATCATTAGTCGACAGCTTTAGCCAAATAAGCACAAAGAAAGCATATGAAGAAAAGCATTAATTATTAATTCATTTCACTTAGACTTTGGAAACTATTCAAAGTACTGGAATGGGACCAGATGTCACCAAATGGGATTTAAAAGAATGTTTAATTCCTTTACTCCCCCTCCTGACTGACTCTCTTTTTCCATTCATTTGACATTATGTGCCCATAGAGCAAATCTACATGCTTGCGTGCTTACTAAGTGCACCAGAAGAAAACAAATCAGATACCTTTTATTCACTTATGTTCTTATGCTCATTAAAAAAAAAAACTTTGTACTTTGAACACTCCAGGCCACAAAAATCTTTTCACTCAGTGCTTCTTTTCACAGAAAAGAGTTAAGATTTGAAGACTTGTCTAAACCTATTACTTGCCCCTGCACTGCTCCATAATGGACTGGCCAGATTGGACATTGTCACTTTTTTTTCTGTCCGTCTTTATTCCGAGCAAGCCCAGCGAACCTAGAAGACTCTTGTCTGTGGTCAAATTGAGGTCCATGTGCCATCAGCAATCACATCAACCTATTAAAGTCCAGCTAAGTAAAGTATTCTGGCTTTCCTGTCAAAGACTCATATGAAATTTGCCTTATTACTTTTCAACTGTTGTGGTGGTTGACACGGTGATTGATATCAGTCAACAATTTATCAGCAAATATCAAAATATTATAAAAGAAATGCTCATATCAGTTTCCTGCAGCTGCTGACCTTCAACTTGCATGTTTTGTGCAAACAAAAATATGTTTGTCTTAAGAGTGAGGCAGAGGTGATGAGGAGATGGGCTCCCACAGTTGGTGCCACTCACACAGCTAAGAACAGGAAACGGTTTGCACAGGGTCACCAAAACTTGACAACAGAAGATTGAAAAATGTTTCCTATTCTGATACATCTTGATTTCTGCTGCAACATTCATATGGTAGGGTTGGAATTTGGCATAAACAAAATAAAATAGTGATTCATCCTGCCTCGTTTCAACAGGTCAGGCTGATGGCGGTGCAATACTTTTGGGCACTCTTAGTACCAACAGAGCATCGTTTAAACACCACAGCCTACCTGAGTATTGTTGTTGACCATGCCCATCCACACCACAGTGTACCAATCTTTTCAAGAATGCTGGCTTCATGGTTTTAGCATGTCTCAAAGCTGATATCATCACCAACTGTTGTCTAATTGAGGACCACATGCCGTCGGCAAGCGCGTGAACCCACCAAGTCCAGCTATAAGACCCAGAAGTACAGTATTTTGGCTTTCCTGTCATGACATTAAATGTGGCTTTATTTTGGCTCATTATTCAAACAATAGTTGACACGGGTCCACACAAGTATAAAGAAAATAAAAACATATTAAATCCTGCCTTTCCCCCTACCTGTATATAATCTTTAAGTCTAATTGGAAGTTCTGTACCATTTCAGTTAAAACAGCACTTATTCTGATTAGTCTTTTATCGAGTTAGACGAGGGCGTGCTACAGCATTTGCAAACAATGACACAGTTTGCTAAATAATAGCTGCATTTAAGAAAAACAGAGACGTTAATTCAGAGAATATCAGCTCTACAAAGAAAAAACTAATGGAGAAAATACATTTATTGTTTTTGTTTTTTTCCCCCTTGAACTGTACTCATTAAAGAGGGGTTTCTGTTTTGCACAAAACTATTGATTATCTCATCCCTAATGGTTGCAGCCACTTTCATAAAATACTTCTTTACAGTCCTTAAAATTGTTATTACCCAGAAACCATTAACTACAGAAGCTCCATCTTCTTATGTTCAAAGTTTATTTGCTTTCCTTGTTCACATTACATTGATTTCCTTTCCCCCTCTTTCCCAGCACACAGTAGTGCTCTGTAGTCTGACACATGCAAACATGTACAGCCTAAATGATATCTCACCAATGTGAGCTTAATTGAATGGCTTTCACACTGTAGTAACACATATATATACAAACAGCTGTGACTTACCAGTGTTTTCTACAGTTATTGCCTGTTTTACATTTAACTGGTTTGCCACATTTCCTTATTAATATAGCACAATATATGCTACTGCTGGGTTCATGTTAATGTGAGAAGGACTATAAAAATGTTGCTTGTTTTGAAATGGAAGCATTTCTGATAGTGTTTTACTTACTGGAAACTTCCTTTAATGTTAATTGGATATTTTTCTATTAATTTCAATAAACTATACAGTGTATATACAAGCACAGCAGATATTCCTAATGAAATTACAATGGGAAACCATTATCTGTCTTTATGGGGCGTAATAGAGGATTTGTAAAGGTTAAAATGAAAAGCAAGTGTTGTTTTGACCATTCTTATCTATATGATTTGTGTGAGTGTTTAGTTTTGTTACAGCATGAAAAATAATTTAACTTCACTGCAAATGCGACCAAAACAAATCTCTGTATTCGGTTGTCCTTTGTGATAAACTATCTCTAAAAACAGAGCGGAGAATGGCAAAAACGGTGTTGCACGTCTGGATAATAGAATGACAAATCAAAGCAGATGTAATGACAAAGAGAGGATGATAAACCAAGAAAAGCATCAATGTGCAGTAACAGCCTCAGAGCTTAAAGCTGCCTCAAGTAAACAAACCGGTGTTTGCTCTAAATAGTACGATGTCCTATTGCAGCATTCACTCACAGATAATATCGTAAAGGATTTCCAGTTCCAGATGTAAACATTAACTGAAACCTCAACCCTAAAATCAAGTTCCAGCATTTAAAAAGCCCTTCTGAAGAGATTAGGAGTTGTAATAAAATGCCACAAATCTGTTTTCACATGCCTGTGTCGTACTCCTAAAACCTCTTTCACACTCAAAATCTTTGTGTCAGACAACAATGTGTTCTGTGCAAAAGGGTCACGGTAAAAATGCACATCAAATAAATGTCCGAACAAAGATCAATGTCAGTTGAGCATATCATAACTGCATCATGTGTAAACATTTTTTTTTTTTTTTTTGCTTTGATGTTACATGTGCTGGGAAGCTTTTTTCCCCCACTTTGGTAGATTTTTAGCCGTAGTAGTCAACAACATTTTTGTCCAATGTCCCTGAGAGCAAATGTTCTGTCCCATTAAGTATTTAGACAGAGCCTTGGAACAGACAGAAGACCTCTGCCTACCTGTGAAAGTGTGGCAGAGATGTAGCTTGAAAAAGAGGCCATGGAGGATATGATCAAGCTTTAGTTCTGAATAAAAGCCTAGTGTCTCAGTTTTGTACAGTCTGAACCTGATCAATAGTTTCCTGATTCAGGCGAGTTAAAAAGGCTGTTACATTAATCCAGGGATGATGAGATGAATGTCTGTCTTCACAAAGCTTGCGAAATTGCTTAAAAAAAAAAGTGGTATCCATCTTAACTTTTGATGTGCTGCTTAATACTTAGATTAATGTCAAACCAGAGGTCAAGAGTACTGGGTACAGGCTCAGTATGATCCAAAAGGGAGACTACTGACGGAAGATTTGTTATGCCACATGCTAGGCCCCAGTATCAAGTATCTTTAGAAATTTTTTTTTTTTTTTTTTTTTACATCCAGGTTTTGACATTAAAAGATGGACAAAGAGAACTCTGCTTAATGGGATTTGATCAGTGGGTCAGGCATAGGGCTGGGTATTGTCACTGATTTCTAGAATCGATTCGATTCCGATTCACAAGGTCCCGAATCGATTCGATCCACGATTCGATTCGAATCGGGGAAATTTTGCCTCAGACAGTCAGAAATATTATAATTCAGATCATGCATCAGTACATTTCCATAGTTTTATATCTGTAAAAAAGAAAACTGACACTTGCCAGACTTTATCAAAGGTGTAAGCATCACAGCAGATGCCTTTGTGTCAAAGTAGCTGAAGATAAAACACAGAAAAACATGAAGGTGATTTTCCTGGGATTTTATAAAAATATTCTGCAGTACATCAAAAACGAAAGAAAACCATTAATCAACATATGAACACACAGACTACACGCCTTTGGAACAGAGGATCGCAAGTTCGATTCCTGCCTGGGGCGTCTGTATCCAGTAAGGGTCCTAAGGCTAGACCCCCTATGCTAAGCAAGCCTACCGCAGACATGAGCGAGACAGATAAATATGAAGGCATGCCGGCTCGGACGTCGCCCGGATCAACAAGGTCCGCGTCAGGTGTTGAGGAACCAGGGCACCCTGACGAAAAGTGGGCTACTGGAACAAGAAGGCATCGGTGGGCAAGGGACGAAAACAGGGCATTGTTGGAATGCTACTACGCAAGTAACCCCGGCGGAAGGGGCTACATGAATAGGATGAGGGACCTATGGATTCTTCGATACCCAACATCCACAATGACGGCGAAACAACTAGTAGCTCAGTGTTCCAACATTCGAAAGAAGGGACTGCTCTCACAGCTAGAGATTGACGAGGTACAACACAAATGCTACGGCAAGGAGGAGTCAGGACGCCAGGTCAGGGGGGAGATATCATCACCCCCACCCGAGATTGGGTACATAGCCCCAAGTGCGATAGGAGAAGGATCGTTGAGTGCGAGAGGAACTGACCTGAAAAATAGGATCATGGCCAAGCTTGAAACCTGGATCCCCCGTAGCCGGTTACCAAGATTACGTGAAGTACCCTCAGAAGGTCTGCTAGATGATGTTAATGCAGCACTACGGGCAATACCTACAACCACGATTACCGACACTAACAAGCTGATCTACAATACGGCAGCAGTGATCAGTGAGATGCTTGGCTACAAGTTGAACAGCCACAAGGGGCAGTACCCTCCATGGAGAAGGAGGCTAGAGGGCAAGATCAAAGTAGCACGGAGGGAGGTCAGCCAACTAATGGAGTTGCAGAAAGGTGCGACGAATAAGGTGCCTAAGAAATACAGCAAGCTGTCCATACCTGAGGCCTTGGAAACTGCCAAGCAAAGACTCACAGCCTTGGCCAGCCGCTTGAGGAGGTACACCAGAGAGATAGAAGGCAGGAGAATAAACCAGCTGTTCTCCACAGAACAGCAAAAGGTGTACTCTCAGTGGCAAGGGAACAATAAGAGAACAGCACCACCAAGGCTGGAGACGGAGCAATACTGGAAGAGCATATGGGAGAAGGATGCAACCCATAACGGCAATGCTCAGTGGCTAGAGGATCTGAGGGCAGACCACAGCGACCTCCCTGAACAGGGTCCAGTAACCATCACAGTGGCAGATATCCAAGAAAGGGTCTCCAGTATGAAGAGTTGGACAGCACCAGGGCCTGACATGGTTTACGCCTACTGGCTGAAGAAGCTGACTGCACTCCACGAGCGTCTGGCAGCACAAATGAACCAGCTGCTAGTTAACGAGAGACACCCGGAATGGCTAACTGAAGGCCGGACGGTCCTGATCCCCAAGGACCCCAAGAAGGGACCGGTCCCCTCCAACTACCGACCAATAACCTGCCTCAGTACTACATGGAAGCTCCTGTCAGGCATCATATCGGCTAAGATGAACAGGCACATGGGTCAATACATGAGCGGGACACAGAAAGGAATTGGCAAGAATACCAGAGGCGCAAAACACCAGCTACTGGTAGACAGAACAATCAGCCGAGACTGCAAGACCAGACTGACCAACCTGTGCACTGCCTGGATTGATTACAAGAAGGCCTATGACTCAATGCCCCACAGCTGGATACTGGAATGCCTAGAATTGTACAAGATCAATGGGACCCTAAGAGCCTTCATCAGGAACTCAATGGGGATGTGGCGTACAACACTAGAGGCCAACTCCAAGCCCATAGCACAAGTCACCATCAAGTGCGGGATCTACCAAGGAGATGCTCTGTCCCCACTGCTGTTCTGCATAGGCCTGAACCCCCTCAGTGAGATCATTAACAAGACTGGCTACGGATACCGACTACGGAACGGAGCAGTTGTCAGCCACCTCCTGTACATGGATGACATCAAGCTGTATGCCAAGAGTGAACGAGACATCGATTCACTGATCCACACTACCAGGCTATACAGCAATGACATTGGAATGTCGTTCGGACTGGAGAAGTGTAGTCAGATGGTAACAAAGAGAGGGAAGGTAGTCAGAACTGAGGGGATTGAACTACCAGAAGGCAACATTGCAGACATAGAGGACAGTTACAAGTACTTGGGGATCCCGCAGGCGAATGGGAACCATGAAGAGGCCGCTAGAAAAGCTGCAACCACCAAGTACCTGCAGAGGGTCAGGCAAGTCCTGAGGAGTCAGCTGAATGGTAAGAACAAGATCCGGGCCATCAACACGTACGCCCTGCCCGTGATCAGGTACCCTGCTGGGGTAATAGGCTGGCCAAAGGAGGAGATAGAAGCCACTGACATAAAGACAAGAAAGCTCCTTACCATGCATGGAGGGTTTCACCCCAAGTCCAGCACCCTGAGGCTGTACGCTAAGCGGAAGGAAGGGGGCCGGGGACTGGTGAGTGTCAGCACCACAGTCCAGGATGAGACAACGAACATCCAAGAATACATTGGGAAGATGGCCCCAACTGACCGAGTGCTCAGTGAATACCTCAGGCAGCAGAAACCCAAGAAAGAGGAGGGAGACGAGGAACCATCATGGAAGGACAGGCCCCTGCACGGTATGTACCACCGGCAGATAGAGGAGGTGGCTGATATCCAGAAATCCTACCAGTGGCTGGACAAAGCTGGACTGAAAGACAGCACAGAGGCACTAATCATGGCAGCACAAGAACAAGCTCTGAGCACAAGATCCATAGAGGCTGGGGTCTATCACACCAGGCAAGACCCCAGGTGCAGGCTGTGTAAAGATGCCCCAGAGACAATCCAGCACATAACAGCAGGGTGCAAGATGCTAGCAGGCAAGGCATACATGGAACGCCATAACCAAGTGGCCGGCATAGTGTACAGGAACATCTGTGCGGAGTATAACCTGGAAGTCCCGAGGTCAAAATGGGAGATGCCCCCAAGGGTGGTGGAGAATGACCGAGCTAAGATCCTGTGGGACTTCCAGATACAGACGGACAAAATGGTGGTGGCTAACCAACCGGACATAGTGGTGGTAGACAAACAGAAGAAGACGGCCGTAGTGATCGATGTAGCGGTTCCGAATGACAGCAATATCAGGAAGAAGGAACACGAGAAGCTGGAGAAATACCAAGGGCTCAGAGAAGAGCTCGAGAGGATGTGGAGGGTGAAGGTAACGGTGGTCCCCGTGGTAATCGGAGCACTAGGTGCGGTGACTCCCAAGATAGGCGAGTGGCTCCAGCAGATCCCGGGAACAACATCGGAGATCCCTGTCCAGAAGAGCGCAGTCCTGGGAACAGCTAAGATACTGCGCAGGACCCTCAAGCTCCCAGGCCTCTGGTAGAGGACCCGAGCTTGAAGGATAAACCGCCCGCAGGGGCGTGCTGGGTGTTTTTTTTTTTTTTTTATATATATATATATATGAATTATTTTGGTTTTCATGTGACGTATGACCCTGAAGGTAAGTGAGTCATGGACTAAAGTAAAAC